>NW_022157878.1:0-262521 GCF_003316985.1 Fusarium coffeatum | reverse complement strand
CCGAAGTTCTGGACGATACCGCCGTTGGGGAGGAACATGGTTCCACGGATGACCCAGGTGCCGAGAGCTAGAAGAACGCCTAGGATAACACTCATGATCCCTGTTGTGGTTAGTTTCTGGTATGTGTTGTGGTATGACCGACTTACAAATCTTTGGTAGCTGCCATTCCACAGGTCTGGGCTCCCAATGCGCATTATCGTAAGCGACAGCAACTGTGGCAAGGTCTGCAAATAACGCCAACTGCTTTGATTAGCCGCTGTTCTAGTGAATAAAAGACTAACTGATAGATATGAACGTACAAAGACAATCAGGTCGACGCGGATGGTCTCGTTGAGGATGATCATGGAGAGCGTGAGGTAGATCTCGAGGTGCAGACAAAGCGCGATACGGTATTCTTACGAAAATTAGTCAGGTTCGGACATCTGGAAAGGGTTGTACTCACGGATATACGACTTCATTCTCGCAAAGATCTGGCGGGCAGTCTTGATAGCCAGCACAATTGTGCTCAGACCCGGCGCGAGGAAGACAATATCAGCTGCCGCTTGCGCAGCTTCCGAAGCGCCTTCGACAGCAATACCACAGTCGGCTTTCTTCAGAGACGGAGCATCGTTGACACCATCACCGGTCATAGCTGTGAGATGGCCTCTCTGCTGTAGCATTTCTACCACAGTGTATTTATGCTCAGGAAACACTTCCGCAAAGCCATCCGCGCGTTCGACAAAGTCATGCTGCACACTCCCAGATAAGCCACCGTGGATAAGACGGTCTGAGTTGTACACCTTTGTGCCCAGTGACAGCATCTTGCAGGTTTCTTTGGCGATAGCGATGGCATCTCCTGTTAACATCTTGACAGGAACACCAAGATGTCCGGCTTCGATGATCGTCTGAGCAGTATCCTCACGAGGTGGATCGAACATGGACAGGAGACCCAGAAGAATCCAGTCGCCGTCGTTCTTCTTGTACGCAACACCAAGAGATCGGAATCCACGACGAGCAAAGTCTTGAGCCTTTTCCCTATAAAGCTCACTTAGATGCTCTGAGCCCGGTCCCAGAAGCTTGAGAATAGCCTTCGGTGCACCCTTTGCGCAGATAAATTTGTCGTTGCCGAGACGGCACACAGCGGTGATTCTCTTGGAGACGGGATCAAAGGGTGTGAAGGACTCGGTTACCCAGCCCTGCTTAAGGATCTCTCGGGCTTCGGGGTAACGCTTGAGTGTAAGAATGGTGACCTTGTCGATAGGATCTAGTGTCTTCAAGTTGTGACTTGATGCAAGCGCTGCACATGCCATCATCCAGTTGACGTCCTCTCCTTCAGCGACGAAGGGATCACGGATAGAGAGCTTGTTGGCCGTCAAAGTACCGGTCTTATCGGAGCACAGGATGTCGACTCCAGCGAGTGATTCAATAGCTGTGAGCTTTTGCACGATCGCCTTCTGCTTGGCCAGATAGGCAGCTCCTACAGCAAGTGTAGTGGTAGTGACAACAGGCAAACCGACGGGAACACCAACGATGAGAAGAACAAGTGCATAATGCAACAAGTTCTGAGATCCAGGAGCTGTAACGCCGATGTGATGGAAGAAGCCACCGATCCAGGCGATCAAGATCCAGAACATGACCAAAACCAGAAGCGTGGTACCGATGTTGTTCATGATAGCCTTGAAGTGACCTTGGTCCTTAGCGCCTTGGACGAGATCAGCTGTACGTCCGACGAAGGAGTCTCTGGCAGATGCTTCTACCAAGCCAAATGCCTTTCCTCTCTTGCAGCCAGTTGTATAGTAGACCTTGTCACCCAGATATTTCTCAACAGCGAGTGACTCTCCTGTAATAGAAGATTGATCAACAGCGGCGATAGGACGACTTCGGTGGTCTAGAGGCTCATTGCCGTGGGTGTGCGGACGACCATCTTCCTTGCTTTCACCATCTGCATGCTTTGCATCACCATTGGCATCATCCGGGCCATCAGCCATATCATCTTCTTCATCACTTCGGTCCAACTTGTCCTCAGCTCTGAGGCGCTTGAAAAGCTCAAAGTCTTCCGGCCGGGTATAGTCGCAAATGAGTCGCGCGTCTGCAGCAACTGTGCCACCTTCTTCGATGAGGAGAATGTCGCCGGGTACCAGCTCTCGGGCTGGGATCTCCTGCTCAACGCTATCGCGGACAACGGTACATCGCATAGCGATATCTCCCTTTAGACTCGCTACGATATCTGCTGCTTGTTTCTCTTGGATGACTAAATAGTAATTAGAATTGGTCGCATAGGGGTTGAGTTGAGGAGAACTTACAGCCTACAAAGGCGTTGAGCATGAGGATTCCAACAATGACTCCAAAGTCGACCCAGTCGCCCAATCCCACGGCGAGTAAAGCAGCTACTTCCATAACTATAGCACTTGGTTAATGTTTTCTCAATCGGAGTCATGAAGGAGTGCAGCTCACCATAGAGAATAGGACCAGTGAAGAAGCCTAGGAATTTGGCGAACATATTCTCCTTCTCAGAGGTAAGTTCGTTCCACCCAGTGACCTTTCTTCGCTTCTCAACCTCATCAGAGGACAATCCAGCTCTCAGATCTGTCTCAAGCCATGATTCAGAAACTCCGGCTTTGCCAGTGGACTGATCTTGATCTTCAGAGCCACTGCTGCCAAAGCTCCACCAATGCTTCTTCTTGCCTTTTCCAGCTTCAGAGTCCGCTACGCTTCGGCGACGATCTTCGCGGTAGTTGCTGATGTAGTGGTCGAGAGCGGGATACTCGTCGAGGTTAGGGTCTGGGAAGATAGAGCCAGCCCGGCCTTTGGAGGCGCGAGAAGCTCGTCTTCCAGCGTTGGATTCCACATCATCATCATTCCTCTTGCGACGATGGAATAACTTCGACATGGCTGAAGAGTTGTGCAAAAATAATAGAGAAATCTATGTGCGCGTGCTAATTCAGTGAATAACCATGCGAACACACTTCAGATCAGCTTGTTCCAGTAGGCGCCTCAAGCTGTATTTATTGTGTTCGCAGACAGCTTGTTTCCTCATTCAGATAGCTCCCTCTCGTGGTAACTCGGCATTGCAACCACACAGCATTATCTCCCTCGCGTTCGCGACAACTGACCACCGACTCTATGACATGCGAGCGAATTTCCGTCATGGCCGACTGTTCCGAGCAGCAATTGAGTGGTGTCAAGAATAGAAAGCTCGAGATCTGCAGTGATCACATCCCCTCCCGCTCACACCGGGAGAGGAGAGTTTCAAGAAAAGTTGGTGTTTCGTTACCGAACCGGCGAGCACTTTTGGAGAAGCATCCAATACCAGCAGCTCCAGGGTCGAACTATGCTGTATAAGGTTCATCGGTTTACTGGAGGGCGGTGCCGAAGGCTGACATCCTATCCGTCAGAACCGAGAAGCAAACACAAAAGTTGGTTATTCCCGTATAAGTGAATTTCGGCTATGCGGCATCTGGCGATCGTCATTGATAGCTCAGGTATGTGTTGTATGCATTGCTTTCAAGGTCGCCCGATGGTTATGAGTGGTTTTGGATTGATTTGTTAGCTGTTGGAAGGTCTGGATTGCCAACAGGCACGAGCCAAAGTTCTCATCATTACGTCACCTGAATAATGGCTTCTTTTCGAGACCAAAAGCCGAAGCCAATTTCGTTCTAGAAATATGTATTGAGTAACGAGTGGCTTACAAGGCCGTTGCTGACTTTCCATGGAACCGGTTTGTATAACCAACCGCTGTGTGGTATCACAAAGAACCCTGTAAAACGAAGAGAACGCATGCAGTTCCTAATTCCGAAGAACACCGCAGACGGATGAACCCGTCTTTGAGCATTAATTGTTGATGGTGTTCAAAGTCACACGCATTCAAAGAATCGGGAAGCTGTTCATGGTCTGTAGGACACCTATCCGAAGCTGAGGTTCAACCCAAGAGCTCACACTCTCCATGTCACACATCTTTCAGGCTGTCTCAAACTAGAAGGTTGTAGAGGCATCATTCCTGAATTGATGCTTAATTTCGAGACTGGGAAAAACGATCTGCTGGGTCAAGAGAGTCGCTCATATAGATGACAGAAGATGAGCCAAGACAGATAATGTGATAGTATTACTACATACTGCATGGCAAGTCAGCAACGAAACTTAGAACACCCCGGAATCATTCCGCTTCACCTACATATCTACATTCCCAAAAGAACAAGTCCAAGAGCAACAGCAGCCGGGGCAGCCTGAACGTAAAGAATACGCTTGTTGGCTGTCGCACCGCCATAAGCGCCCGCAAGTACGACACAACCGTTGAAGAAAATCTGCAGCTGCTTCGCAAACACAGGGTTCGGGTGAAGAAGCGACCAAATCAACCCAGCTGAGAGGAAACCGTTGTACAGACCCTGGTTCGCCGCCATGGTCTTGGTCTGCTCGGCGAATTCAGGTGTGAGCTTGAAGGTCCTTCTCCCGCGAGGAGAAGTCCAAGCAAACATCTCTAGCCACAGGATGTAGCTGTGAAGGGCGCCGACAAAGCCGGTTGTAACGAGTCCGAGAACACCCATATTGTAAGAAGGTGGTGGTGGTAGATAGTAGATGGGAGGTTTTAGCGTGAGATAGAAAACGTGGGTCGCTTAGTGAGTAGATTGAGAACTAGCACAAGATAGAGATCGCAGTGTTATTTAAACAGGTTGATAGACAAGAAGAGGAGGGTAAACAAGACGCGTAAGTGTTGAAAGGAATTGACTTTGGCCTTTGAGACATTGAGTTTTCGCGATGGCTGCAGGCTGGCGGATGACTAATTTTTCCATTTGAGAGAACCAGTGATACGAGCTTCACCAAAATCAGCCACCTGCCAATCCATGAAAACGGTCCTTGCACGACCCTCGAAGGGAAACTCGTCCGAAACCAGCGGGAATATGAACCAGAATCTGTAACAAACGAAACTTTAAATCCAGGACCCATATCTTCGATCTCGGCACTTTCATTCATATAGTCAAGGAGAAGCCTAACAGACGAAAATGGATACACTCTATCCTAAGACTTTATTATTATTTGCAAATACTTATGATTACCTTACGAAATAGGTGCAGGATGTACAGCTGGGCATCAAAGAGATCAGTTGTCATGAGTGAACCTGCCATCATTTCAATCGAGTTGAATCACATCATGGCTTGATTGAATAACTGATGTAAAATACCAATTCATTATTATTTATATGATCCAAACTTGGGTCGAATCTGAGACTAGTCATGCGTTTGGTGCGAGGAGATCGATGTGCGAGCCACAACATCAAACCCGTTGGGTATACCTCACACGCGCGACTACCATCTCCGACCCAATCCATCTCTTCGTCGAATTAAAGTGTAACCTTCGGTTAACTTAATAAGCAAATCGGAAATCCAGTCGCTTATTGCCGTCAATCTCTCGCTGCTCGTTGTCCGTTTGGTACTCGAGTTGCTGCTCCGGAGTCATCTGTTCCCATTGCTCAACCTTCTTCTTATTCAGGTGCACAAGCCACTGTCTCTGGACAATAAACACGACAACAGAGAGACAAAGAATCGAAATCAGGACCTTGTTTCCGTTCTTGAAATACGGTCCGTCCCACTTTCGATAGATCTGACTGGAGATAACACTTCCACTGCTTTTTGTTAGCATTTATCCGATCAAGATAAGAGCGTTCACTTACACTTGAACCAATACATTGTAGGAAGCCGCTGCAATGGCTCTCTTCTTAACGTCGAATGAGTTCTCTGAGATCCAAGAAGATACAAGAGGGTGGAAGTATGGGTATCCTGAGATCAGGGTGATGATCGAGAACCGACCCCATTCACGACCTTGATCAGGGAGCGTCAGGAGAGCTGTCAGCAGCGGCAATGACCAAATTTCTCCGAACAAACAATGAAAGGCTCGTTCGTTGAAGTATTCGGAGCTGTAGGCGAGCGCAAGCATAGTGATAATCTGAAGAGCTGCAGAAGGTGCAGTAAGAAGGTTGCTGGCCAAGGTGCTGAAGTTTCCGACTCTCTTCAAGGTCAAAGTCAAGTATGCCTGAACAGGCGCCGCAGGGATGTATGCAACAACACCGATGAAGTAGAGTCCCCAGAGAGATGGATCGCCCCATGCCGCCTTGACGTCCTTCCATGTGGCTGGCTCCTTGAGCGCTGTAAGGCCCTTGGCAGGATCATCTCGGAGGATTCGGTTGATCATAATGACCTCTTCACGTTCGGTATACCAGGATTTGCGCCAGATAGCAGTCTTGGTACCCGTTGGAGAAGTCGGAAGATATACCATCGAGACGAGACCGATGACAACTGTGAGAAGACCCTCGAGGAGCAAAAGCCAGAACCATCCAGGATGACCGTTGATGCCTCGCATTTCAAGCAGTCCAGCAGCCAAAAGAGCTGAGATAACACGGGCGACGTTCAAAGTGGACCAGAAAGCAGCAAGTCGAATCGACAACTCCCGCGAGGTATAGAAGTACGTCGCCATGAGGATAACACCAGGGATGAAACCGCCCTCAAAGGTGCCGATCAAAGCTCGAGTGACATAGAAAGCAGCTCGTCCGGTCATGAAGGCCTGGAAAGTCGACACAAGACCCCAGCACACCATGAGGGTGGGCAGCACAGTCTTGAAACCATAGCGCTTGGTGAGGAAGATAACAGGAAACTCGGCGAGCAAGAAACACAGGACCTGGATCGTCGTTCCGTTGTTGTAATCATCAGTCGTCAATCCAAGATCAGTGAGAAGGTCGTCTGCCAGGGCATTGCTGATATTACCTCGGTCAAGCTGAAGGCCGAAGAACTGAGTATATCGTGTAAGTAATTGAATGATCTATCGTCTTTCGCTTCTCTGTACTCTCGTGGTGTTGAGGTGGGCTGGGGTGGCCTTGTACAACACCCGACCTTCGAGAGAAAAGTACGTACCATGAGACACAACCAACTCAAAAGCTTCAAATCAGTCTTTCGAACAGCTCTCTTTTCTTCTTCGGCGGTCCAAGTAGCCGAGGGATCCCACCGATGGCCGCCTTCGTAGTCGTTGTGTGGTGGTAGCGCATGGCTCAGTTCAGCTCGGCCGACTCCGACTTGCGACTTATCGATATGATCCACCGACGCGCGCGCAGTAACCGCAGAAGTCGACTCGATATCCGGATTGCCCATGTTGAAATACAGGCTATTACTCAATCGAGTTTCTCGGAATCTCAATGACTTGTCTAGAGTCAAGTGCTTGCTGCTGATCTCCAAACTCGGGGTCTCGGTCAACATATATAACTACATCTACACTTTGACCTTAAACACAATAGTCCATACTACCTACCGAAAGAGTCTCCGGGATACATACAAATTCACTATAGTCCCCTTAGCTTGTGTGGCGCGATCGCGCACGCCATAAGGGCATGAAGCCAGAAGTGGTAACCTCGAGTCTCATAGTACAGGGCCATTAATCCGCCAAGTGTAGAGTCCTTGACCATCTGACAGGGCATTCGAAACACAGGATTGGTTATGTCCCCTCTTTGAATGCTGGGGTAGATTCTCCGAGAAATTCTCCCTCTTCGCATAAGCTGGTCATTAGGTGATTGTTAGCCTCGATGTCGTCTTAAAGTGCGGGGAGTTGCATCGCGTCGTGATTTGATCCTGTACGTTTTGGCTCGTTTTGGCTCAGAACGGTCCGAGGCTTTAATCTGGGGTTAGACTGGTTTCCGAAATACCGGGTCTTGGCTGTTATTTATTGAGTCTATCCTTCTCCGAAAGAGTCTCCGGGATAAGAGTGCGGCTTCACATAATTGTCTCGCATTCGCCTCTCAATTCAGTTTCTCGGTCAATTGAGAATATTATTCAATCATAATCCTATATTGCATCATGCCTTCAGCTGAAGTCGAGACCCTCCCTAGTCATATCGTCGGCGGAAATGCCCAAAGCAGACCCCGACTAGACGGACCCTTGACTTACACGGGGAGTTTGGACAACTACTCCCAGTTTGACGTCACCCCAGTCATCGGTCGTGAATTCAACGGTCTTCAAATTCGAGACCTGCTGAAATGGGATGATATTCACATTCGAGACCTTGCTGTCACAATTTCCCAGCGTGGTGTTGTGTTTCTGAAGGATCAAGATGTTACCCCTAACGAGATGAAGGACTTTATGCTGCGACTCACAGACCTCGCTGGATGTCCTTCTACCTCAGGACTGCATGTTCATCCGCTTACAGAGGAGGGATCAGAATTAGGTGATCAGATTAGTGTTATCTCGAGTGAGAAGCAGAAGAAGGGTGGTGGTTTGACACATCAGTTGAGCGATGTGAGCCGATTCGCGAGCGCCGGTTGGCACTCTGACATGTGCGTATAAACTCGCAGTCTCTTTTTTGGACAATGCTGACCTTGCCAAGTACTTTTGAGAAGGTTCCTTCAGACTATGCCATGCTCAGGATCCACACACTACCAGCAACAGGTGGTGACACGGTATGTCTGCCACTTACACCGGGCTAGCAACAATGAAGTAACCTGTGTTACTTTGGCGCCTGGTTTTGCTTGTATACAGCTAACTCGGTCAGCTCTGGGCATCAGGATATGAGGTCTACGACAGACTCTCCGACCCAATGAAGAAATTCCTCGAAGGTCTCACTGCAACCCATGACGCATCATTCTTTCACGACGAAGCCCGCCGTCTAGGAAACCCCATCCGCAAAGGTATTCGAGGTTCTCCTCTGAACCAAGGCGAGAACCTCACAGCCGTCCACCCTCTCATCAGAACCAACCCAGTGACAGGCTGGAAGTCTGTCTTTGTCAACAAGGGCTTCACTAAGCGTATCAACGGACTATCGAGGGATGAGAGTGATACGCTTCTCGCTTATCTTTTCAACTTGGTGACACAGAATCACGATGCTCAAGTTCGATACCGATGGAGCAAGAATGACTGCGCGATCTGGGACAATAGATCGACGTTCCATTGCGCTACCTATGACTACCTAGAAGCAAGAGCGGGAGATAGAGTGGCCAGTCTGGGAGAGGCGCCGTATCTTGATATTAACAGTAAGAGTCGTAGAGAGGTGTTGGAGATCTAAGGAGTTAGTTATACAGAAACGAGTCGAAGAATGTATGAACAACATGACAGACCCACAAATAATCTAAGTTTATGAAAGTGATGAGAACATTTCATAAGTCTTAGTATTTCTATTATCATAAAGACTGAAATATTATGATAAAGTCTGGATGAATGAAGCGATATCTGTTGGTGTTTTGCTCTGCAAGACGCCATTGGTCAGTCAACTTAGGCGCATAACCAGACTTGGCGGGCCCAAGCTTTCCAGACTCAGACTCAGGGTTGCAACGAAATCTTCCGAACAATCACATTGCATTGTCAGGAACAAGTGTAACGTCGGTCGTCACCGCCATGAATCATAACGTCTCATAGAAGAGCCAATGATTCAATGAAGCCTCAATTAATGTCTTTCGGTCTGCGACGGGCCTTGGGCGGTCAGCCTAAGTCTCTGTCTCTGACTCTGACACAGTCCACTGTCGGAGGCAGGAACCCGATGACCCGTACCTTCCACCTTTCACGACCCCTCCCCCGCATCAGCTTAGGAGCTAGCAGCTCTCTGTCAGCTTTTCGACCTTCTATAACAACAACTACAACAACTCGATCTCTTCATACTTCTCAATCCTCATATCTCCTTTCAAATAACCCTGCGACAGCTTCGTATCGACCTACACTCTCTCAGCCTTCACTCTCTCGACCCTCTATTCGCGACTCCAAAGTCACATCTTCTCTCATATCCCGTCGCAACTGCTCTTGTCGACGCGCCATGCTTCGCAACGGTGAGGACGTTACCAGCGCAAGCCTCGACGTCCGTCGAGGTCGCCAGGTCCTCCCTAAGAACGTCAAGCCACTGCACTACGATCTTACCCTCGAGCCCAATTTTGAGACCTTCAAATATGAAGGTACCGTCGTCATCGACTTCGACGTTGTCGAAGATTCAACATCCATTGCTCTCAACACAGTAGACCTCGAGATCCACGAGACTCTGGTCGAGGCCAATGGTGCTACCATCAGCTCCTCCCCCACTCTCGACTACGACAAGGACTCCCAGACCACAACCATTACCTTCGACAAGACGATTCCTGCAGGCCAGAAGGCTAGGTTGACCCAGCGCTTCACCGGTATCCTCAACGATGATATGGCTGGCTTCTACCGATCTTCATACAAGGACGAGCAGGGTAACACAAAGTATATCGCCACCACTCAATTCGAGGCTACTGATGCTCGCCGAGCATTCCCCTGTCTCGACGAGCCTGCTCTCAAGGCCACATTCACTGTCACTTTGATTGCTGACAAGGACTTGGTCTGCCTGGGCAACATGGATGTTGCTTCCGAAAAGGAGGTTGACTCCAAGGTTACTGGCAAGAAGAGCAAGGCCATCACATACAACAAGACACCCATCATGTCTACCTACCTCTTGGCCTTCATCATTGGAGACCTCAAGCACTACGAGACCAACAACTTCCGAGTTCCCATCCGAGTGTGGTGTACCCCCGATCAAGATCTCGAACACGCCGTCTTCTCGGCTGAGTTGGGCGCACGAACCCTCGAGTTCTACGAAAAACAATTCGGCTCACAGTATCCCCTTCCCAAGATGGACATGGTTGCCATTCCTGATTTCGCCGCCGGAGCTATGGAGAACTGGGGTCTCATCACATATCGAGTTGTCGACCTTCTCCTAGACGAGAAGACAAGCAGTGCTGTTACCAAGAAGCGTGTCGCCGAGGTTGTCCAGCACGAGCTTGCTCACCAATGGTTTGGCAACCTGGTCACAATGGACTTCTGGGATGGCCTGTGGCTAAAGGAAGGATTTGCTACATGGATGTCGTGGTATTCTTCCAACGCCTTCTATCCCGAGTGGAGGATCTGGGAAGGATATGTCACCGAGGATCTGCGATCCGCTCTGGGTCTTGACTCTTTGCGCAGCTCTCACCCCATCGAGGTGCCTGTTAAGCGTGCGGATGAGGTCAACCAGATCTTCGATGCCATCTCATACGAGAAGGGTTCTTGTGTCCTTCGCATGATCTCCAAGTACTTGGGCGAGGACGTCTTCCTCAAAGGTGTTCGCATCTACCTTGACCGACATGCCTACGGCAACACAGAGACAACTGACCTTTGGGCTGCTCTCAGCGAGGCCAGTGGTAAGGATGTCGAGCGTGTTGCAGACATCTGGACCAAGAAGGTCGGTTACCCTGTTGTAGCCGTCACCGAGGATGAGTCCAAGGGCACAATCCACGTCAAGCAAAACCGCTTCCTTAGAACGGCAGATGTTAAGCCTGAAGAAGATGAAGTCCTTTACCCCGTGTTCCTCAACCTCAGAACAAAGGACGGTATCCAAGAAGACCTTGCGCTCAACGTCCGCGAGGCCGACTTCAAGGTGCCTGACTTTGACTTCTACAAGGTTAACTCTGGTCACTCCGGTATCTACCGTACCTCTTACACTAGCGAGCGACTCCAGAGACTTGGACAGAACGCCAAGGCAGGACTCTTGGGTGTTGAGGACAGAGCTGGTATGATCGCTGACGCTGGTGCTCTTGCCGCTGCTGGTTACCAAAAGACATCTGGCCTGCTGTCTCTCCTCCAGGGCTTTGACTCCGAAGATGAGTTCATTGTCTGGGACGAGATCACCCTCCGTGTTGCTTCTCTGCGGGACGCTTGGGTCTTCGAGGAAGACGACGTGAACAAAGCTCTCAAGGCTTTCCAGCGAGACTTGGTCAGTGAGAAGGCCAATGAGATCGGCTGGAATATCTCAAGCTCTGACGACTTTACCGCTCAGCGCTTCAAGGCACTGATGTTCGGTAAGGCCGCCATTGTCGAGGACGAGTCTGCCAAGAAGGCGGCCTTCGAGCTGTTCGAGAAGTTCATCAACGGTGACCGCGAGGCCGTTCAGCCTAACCTTCGATCCAGTGTGTTTGGAGTTGTGCTGACCTACGGTGGCGAAGCCGAGTACAACGCTGTTCTCAAGGAGTACGAGACTGCCAAGCAGAGCAGCGAGCGCAACACCGCTCTTCGATCTCTCGGCTTTGCTAAGGATCCTGAACTTATCAAGCGAACTCTGGCGTACACTCTGAGCGATAACGTCAAGACCCAAGATATCTACATGCCTCTTGCCGGCCTTCGCGCTCACAAGGAGGGTGTCCTGGCTCTTTGGGGATGGGTCAAGGAGAACTGGGATGTTCTCACCAAGCGACTTCCTCCCGGCATGTCACTCCTCGGTGACATGGTGGCCATCTCAACAAGCTCATTCACACACGCCGACCAGATCGACGACGTCAAGAGCTTCTTTGAGGAGAAGGGCAACAAGGGATTCGAGCTTGAGTTGGCTCAAAGTCTTGATGCTATGAAGGCCAAGCAAAACTGGCTCGCCAGAGATAAGGAGGACGTTAAGCAGTGGCTTGCCCAGAACAAATATCTGTAAAATATTGCATAGACGGAGTTTTGCGCCGGGAGATGATTACATATGAATGAATAAACTTGTAACAACGTACGAGAATTGTCCCCCAATGCTTATGATACCAAGAACAAAAGGCTGAGTGCTAATCTAAACTGGTAAAATTGTCTAGTCTCTTAGGATATGTATTTCGTCTTCTACGATCTGGTCATTTTGTCTCTTAGGATCTTAGATCATTTCGTCTCTTAGGATCTAACATTTCGTTTTGTAGGATCTAACATTTCGTCTCTTAGGATCTGAGGCTTCGTCTTTTAGGTTCATAATGATCAATTAATCTAATAATAGGTACCCTATGTTGCCTGGGTTCAAATACCTCTCGCTAATGATACCGCTCCTATCCCTAATAACGCCTAACAAGATATAAATAATAAGCTACTGGAAAAAGAATCTTCTCTTCTTGCCCTTGCGATCAAGTGGTCTTACGACAATATCCTAAAGAGAAGGGTAAACCTTAGGGTCCACAATAATCGTCTGGTCGCCGTCGTCCTAAGAGACGATAATGTGATTGAAGTGACCCGGGACCTTCAACCGGCACTTTTCACAGTCTGAGCGAAATCCTATGCTGAAGCTCTTCTTCATGCCGGGCTGCCAAGTCCAGTTGTTAACCGTGTGTCGACTGCGTATGTGACCTCTTCGAGGAGGAGAAGGATCGCTCTCGTGAGGTTCTTCTACATCCATCATATGATGCTCTACATCATGAGGAGGTGAAGGCTCGACTCTCACGTTGGGATGTTCCATCCCTGGGGATATATGAACGCTGGCGTCGAATCGGTTGTTGACGGGGGTAATGGGTTCGCATGCCATGGTATTGTCATCTTCACAGATGGGAGAAGGGAGGCGTCGTTCATTCTGTGCGGCTTGCCATCCTCCAGCCATTGTTCGAGGAACGCTCTGGTCCTCGTGGAAGCCGGTGTTTTGGTGGCCAAGATTGGCGACGCCGTTAGGGCCATGAGCCTGCTGGCCTCTAACCTGGGCGGCAAAGCTGGGCTGAATGGGTGTAGGCATGCGCCCGTTGGAATTACAGTCGGTCTCCATCTGCATCATACTCAATCGGTCCGATCCTTGTTGTGTTTGCGCTTGCATCATATTCATATCGGAATATCCTTGGTCCTGTGACGCCGAGGAGGTTCGAGGGAGCGCACGGAGGGGGAGACACTGCAGTCGTTTCTTCAAAAAGTCAGTAATCTTCTAAAGCTTAGGAGAGCAAACAAATAAAATAGCCTAACTGCTAGTCTAAGCTGGCATAAAGTGGCTAAAGTATTTTGTCTCTTAGGCTTGGTGCCTAGGCTGTCATGACTTACATTTCGGTGCTCACCGAAGCTCATGCCGTTGGCAGCAAGTTCATCGTCTTCCCGGCCTCGCTTGCGCTGCTCAAAACTGGCGTGCTGCTGGGCGAACATCTTGTCGTCGTAGCCGGTTTGTCACAGAGAATTTGCTGCCCAGCACTTTGAAAGATCTGGATTAGTTCCGTATTGAACAAGATGTCGGTCGTCGTTTAGTACCAGACCCTGCGTATTGATGCGGGTGGATACAAAAGGTCCCGGGAAAGTCGTGGTACAGTGTGCAGTAACCAGTAACCAGTAGCGTTACAGCGGGGGTATCCGATTCCGATGCAAGACGATGCAATAGAGTACAGTAATGTGATGGGCGGGATCAGATCAAGATGTATCGGGCCTGATGTTGATGTTGTGGACAAAATATTGGATGAATGGATATAAACGTCAATGACAGATCCAAGTGTAAGAGGTTGGGTTGGGTTGGTCAAAGTAGAAAGAAAGTTGAGGGTCCCGATCGTTAGAGTTGAGTTCACGAGGAAGTGGCGGCCTGTCGTCGGTCAAGGAAGGAAGCCACGCAGCCACGGCAGGTAGTGGATCGGAGGGAAGCTTGGAACGCAGGCAGTAAGCCAACAGTGGAGGGGTCAGTGCAGGCAGGCAGTGAGGAGAGGCTGGGGGGGTGCTCTTTTTGGGGCTGGCTGTCACTTGAGGAGGTGCGATGCAAGAGATGAGGGACCAACAGCAAATCAGGCAAAAAGAATAAAAATAGTGAGACAATTGGAAGGAGCGGGGAAATATGTAGTAGGGCGGTCTATAATGTCTTGGGTTATCATTCAAGGTATTTGAGGGTCTTGTCTCGGTGTTGGTGAAGCGAGACTGGCAGACTGGTAAGTAAATGTGAATGTAAATATCGGACGAAAGTAAACAAAGACCAACAAAAAAGGAAACGAATGTCATGCACAGCACAGCAATTGACGATTAGAGCAGTAAAGTGAAACAACGATGAAAAGCTTATCAAAAGCTGAACAAGAGAAAAAAAGATTGAATCAAGAGAAAGAACGTCACAGTCAAGGAGGAAAGGGGTTGGTTAGGTTGGTTCTCAGTGAATGAAGACAGGAAATGGCAAGGCCAAAGTTTGTGAATGGAGACCAAACCAGACCAGACCAAGCCATGGCGCGCATTCGCTTCACTTCACCAGTCGATCGGATTCCTCTCAGTCTCGGCTCCGTCGTGGGGATCGCCGAGAACCCGAATGTCCATATCAATGAGCGATCCCTTGATGGAGGAGGAACGATGATCTAATTGACCCTTGACAGTCATGCTATGCTACCTATGCTCATCATGCTCATGCTCATGGCTCATGGTTAATCACGAGAAAGTCAAGAGGCCGGGCTAGGCTTGGCTGGGCTGGCTGAGTGGACAGCCTGGACTAACTACAAGGGTATCACGGACCAACAGATCCGCAGTACGAGGCTCCTAGTCCTCAGACGCAACGCGGTTCACTACTACGTTTGACAAGAATTTGTGAGAGTTGAGTCGACATGTTGTGCTGTTCAACGGAACTTGAATGTCTAATAAGTCTAGGTTTCAGTCGTGTTTCGCTTATTCGATTTCCGTCTTTCCGTCAAGGTAGGACACGACTTTTTTCTGAGACGTTGCAACGGGCTTGTCTTGTCTTGTTGATCTTGGTTCGAACATCTGAGACAACTTCTGTACTTGGCTCAGATCAGATCCCTTAGTCCAGTTAGTAGTCCTCGGTCAATGACCTTCCGGTCTGTGCTGTAGGGTAGTGTTGTGCCCAATCTTGGACCGAGATTCTTGAGATCAGTAACAGATACAAACTCTTTTCCCGTTTGTAACACGATATGTTCGTAGTAGCATTGTTTATTTCAAGTCCGTTCCCCCACGTAATTTCCCATGTTTTGGTGGTTCATTACCCCCCCTTTCTTTGGCGACACACATTCCTCTGTGCAACTGATGAACCCTCTAAACTCCTAAACGTGGGGAGATTTGCAAGCCGCCACGATACCAAAGAGACCCTGTCACAAATATTCTTGCATGCCGACGTCACCTTCTCCCTTCTCCCTTCTCCCACTTTTCTCCCATAAAGACCAATTGCTCATATTACTTCACAAGGGATGCGATTGATTATCGTATGTTATCTCACGTTGTTTTCCGAGACGCGTCTATTGGTAGGGAGAATAGTGGTGCTTAGTGACATTACTTGATTACCCTAGTTTCTTAGATCAGACCCTTGGACCCCGGATAAGAAATTATTGCTACTCCGTAAGACCGAACGGCGTGACCGTGATCAAGATTAATAAGAGATCTGGAGATTGGAGATTGAAGTCAAGAAAGGGTGGTGAATAGGTACTCAGTGGTTGGTCAGTTGCTACTGGACTGGACTCGACGGAATGGCCTCAATATGCTCGAGACCTTAGTAAACCACCAAGAGAAGGCTAATGCAATACGACAGTGAAGCGACGGCATGATGACCTCCCACAGCTTTGAGGAGGTTGCACTTTCGGACGGAATTGGTAGAACAGAGGGCGGTAAAAGTGATCACCCGTTCCTTGCATGCAGCTTCACTACTGTAATAGTAACTTCAAGCCTCCGACATAGGCGGTATGCCCGTCCGTATATGTATGTACGGAGTGTATATGGCTTCAAGCCGTCCACATGTCAGATATAAAGTCGCCTACTCGACTATTTTCTTTTGCCTCGCGTAACCGAGAAATTGTCACTACGGACCCAAACCGGAGCCAATTGAGCTTAGACCATTGATAATTGTGAAATTCTAGAACCCTGACGTAGTCAATCCAATGTATTTTGCATACAACTCCCCTGCAAAAAACCGCCCTTGACCCCTCGGTGGGGTTCCCCTCCGAAGCTCCTCCGGTGTGGTGCTACCCTGTGGCCTTGGGCTGAGAGCATCCAGAACTTTTGAGTCACCCTAAGGTAGACGAGCAGAAAAAAAAGTGTGTCTACTACTTGCTTGGGCTGATATCTCAACAACCTCTTCTTGTTCGCATCAACCCGAATATCTTCTTGTGGCGTTTGTCTTGAAAGTTTACTTTGAGTCACCTATTCATCGCCTACTCCGCGGAGCTACACACTAAATAACTACCACTACCCGCTCAAAGGTAAATCTAAATCGGACCCCTCCATATCAAAATTTCTAGTTGCAACAAGATCAAGAACATCTCAGCTCACATATTCACAATGCCTTCAGCCGTCGATATGGTCACCATTGCCGCCGATGACACCAGAGGTTAGTCTTTTGCCATTGAGTTGCTGCTTTGTTAAAGCTGTGGTGGAATTGTGCGGAGGACTCATGACACCATGTGGCGATGCCTCTCATGAGCAAGCTTGTCAGCATCATTGGCTTGTGAGAGGACAGCCATTGCGTATTGTCGCAGTCCTCCCGCTCCCAAACTCATACACCGACACATCAAGTCCATTGACTAACATAGACCAGTCCTCGGACAGGATCCTCTGATCCCTCCCCAGCTTCTCACCTCCGAAATCCCTCTCCCCGAGAAGGCCACCAACACAGTTGTCAAGGGCCGTCAAGATGCTGCCGACATCGTCCTCGGCCAGAGCGACAGACTTCTCGTCGTCGTCGGTCCTTGCTCCATCCACGACCCCGCTACTGCCCAGGAATACGCTTCCAGACTTAAGGAGGTCTCTGACAGACTCTCCAACGACCTTTGCATTGTGATGCGCGCCTACCTCGAGAAGCCCCGAACAACCGTTGGCTGGAAGGGTCTCATCAACGACCCCGATATCGACAACTCTTTCAAGATCAACAAGGGTCTCCGCGTTTCTCGCCAGCTTTTCGTTGACCTCACCAGCAAGGGTCTTCCAATTGCTACTGAGATGCTCGACACCATCTCTCCTCAGTTCCTTGCCGACTGTATCTCCGTCGGTGCCATTGGTGCCCGTACCACCGAGTCTCAACTTCACCGTGAGCTTGCCTCTGGTCTTTCTTTCCCCGTCGGCTTCAAGAACGGTACCGACGGCAGCCTTGGTGTTGCCATTGACGCTATTGGTGCCGCCGCTGCTCAGCACCACTTCATGGGTGTCACCAAGCAGGGTCTTGCTGCTATCACCCGAACCAAGGGTAACGAGCACTGCTTCGTCATCCTCCGTGGTGGAACCAAGGGCACCAACTTCGACAAGGAGAGCGTCCAGGCTGCTAAGAAGGTCCTCCAGGACAAGAAGCAGAAGGAGGCTATCATGATTGACTGCTCCCACGGTACGTTTGCTGACCCTTTGAAAAGTCTCAACACTAACTTGCGCCAGGAAACTCTTCCAAGGACCACAGAAACCAGCCAAAGGTTGCCAAGGTCGTTGGTGACCAGCTCCGCGATGGTGAGAAGGCCATCGTTGGTGTCATGATTGAGTCCAACATTGGCGAGGGTAACCAGAAGGTCCCCGCCGAGGGTCCCGCCGCTCTCAAGCGCGGTGTCAGCATCACTGATGCTTGCATTGGCTGGGAGGATACCGTTACCGTTCTCGAGGATCTCGCTGACGCTGTTCGCACTCGTCGCTCGGTCAACGGTTCTTAAACGGTTATTGTGGCGTGAACAGAAGCGGAATGTAAATGGATAAAATGTCGTATAAGATTTTGGGAGTTAATGACTAGACCTAGTAAGAAAAGGTCAGGAGGTAGAAAAAGTCGGCGTATATAGGTTGCATTGAAATTGTCACGATGCCTGGTCTGGTTTTAACGCATAACTCATGAATGATCCTAACCTGTGCTATGATAGGGGTCAACCCCATGTTAAAGTGATGATATCTCAACCAACGCCAAAAGCCCCATCTACCCAATACCCAAAACTGACAAATCGCGCCTGGCTCAACCAAGACGAGTCCGATATTCGCCTTGTTCGTAAACTCATCGGAAGTTCCCTTGCATAGGAGCATAGTTGCTATTCTGCCTGGGAAACGTAGGTCCCCGTAGCGCCATAACCTTCTTGAAAGCAGCCCAGCCCAGCAATCCGAGAGTTCCAGCGATGAACGCCCAGACTATGATCTTGTCCTTGTTGCTGTCGCGCTGGAAGCACATGGTCGTGACATCCTCCTCAGTCGCGTCTTTGCAGAAGTCGATGCCCTGCTTAAGACAGAAGGCCTTGGTGCACTCAGAACATGATTTAGACTTTGAGCGCGGCTCAAGCTCGATTGTTGGAAGATCGACAGAGCGGCGGAGGGTTTCGTCTTTGGGACCGAGCGGGATGATGGTGCTGTTCTTAAAGCATGTGCATTTGCAAAAGGTGGGCGCAGCTGGGAAGTGTTAGCTATTGGAAAGTGTTGTTGTAGATTCGCGCGTACATGCTGCGGCCAGCGAGATGAATGCTCCCAGTAGGAGAATAAGTAGCGATATTCGTGCCATCTCGGCTAATATGGAGCTGTCGTAGTTGCTTATCGGACATGGGAGGTCGCACGTCAATCACTTGAGGCTATCGATAGTTGACGATGGAGTGGGTCAGACCCCAGTATCCACCCTCAGCCTCGTACATTCCCATTGGCCAATACCACCACACTGGAAAAAGTTCCATATCGACTTGTACCTCCAACGAATGACCCCATCACGATTCTTTTCGACCTCAGGACCCCTCCAATTCACCACCTCACAATGCCTCGAATACCGAGAGTAGGTGCTTTTGCCTCGCTACCATCGGCCGTTGTCCCCGTTAACCGAGTTCCCTTCGTCGCCCGCGCCACTTTCTCAACCTCCACCCCCGTCAACGCTCTCGATAGCAAGACACAATGGATCCGAAAGCAGCTGTGGAAAGGCGAGGCTCCTGGTGCTGAGGATCCCTACACTCAACGTCCGGAGCCTGAGCCCACGAGCTTGCCTAACGAGGCCCTGGAAGCGTCACAAAGCGACCGCAGACCTGGCGCTGTTCGCAACACCCGCCTGGTCCTGCCCCCCACCCATTCCGAGGCTTTGACCGAGAAGGAGATCGAGTCCGTCGCTACTGATTATATCCCTGCGACAACAATTGAGGATTTGGAGGAAATCGAGCCTCTTAAGACATGGTGGGAGCAGCCCGGACATTGGGGTGAGGAGAGCGAATTCCAGGGTTTCGGCAAGGCAGTAAAGGTGCAGGATCAGGCGGTTTTGGAGGTTTACCTGCGTCAGGCTCTGGTCGAGTCGCTTTCATACCAGCAGCGAGGTCTCCTTGAGGAATATGCGGCCAAGAAGTGGCCCATGGGCAAAAGATCCCACCTGGACCGAACACTAGCCGTCAGTATTCGATTCGAGAATAATGGCCAGCCTATGTTGAACACTCACTTCCGAGTTGTTACTGAGGAGCTCAAGGCTAGGCCTGACGAGGAGAGGGTTGAGATTTCACCCGAGGAGGCCAAGGAAATGCTTAATGCTTTGGACCCCTCATGGAAGAAGGCCTCTCTGGGCAACGACCACCTCAAGTTCGCCGTAAGTACATCGTATCTTACCGAATTGAATTTGAACTAACAAAATACAGATTCGCAAGCGTCTCTACCAACTCACCGGCCATTTTATCCCCGACGTGAAGCTCGCCGCAGCCAACACCCCCAAGGAACTGATCACCGTCGCCCTAACCATCAACAAGCGCGGCAAGAAGCTCGCCGAGGTTCTCGAGGAGCAGAAGGGCTTCTCCAAGCTCCAAAATGTCACAGTGCACAGCCGGAGAGTCACACCCATCGACCGCGAGGTCTCAGTTGGTCGATGGAAGGTCATTGAGGAGGAGTTGCGGAAGCGTGATCTGCCTGTTACTGGAACAGGGGGATACGGTAAGAATAAGGAGCGGGATTGGTTGACTGGTAAGGCTTAAGGGAAGTAAAATTATGAGGTGTATGAACAGAACAGAGGTGTATGACCGTGTATATCTATCTGTACATGTATAATAGACGAACAAACAAATTTTGAATCATTATTGCGCTTGCCCCCTGAGGTGGATGATAACGCCCATTACCGTGAAATAAAAGACAGCGTAAGAGCTGGCCTAAAGGAGCACAAAGTGACTTAATTATTTCGTCCCTGGTCTTAGAAGAGTCAGTCTGCTACACCGAGGACTGAGCGTTGCATATCTCACTCAAGCACCTCAGGAACTATGTTACTGTTTAGTCGCTTAATATTGAATAGATGGTAAAGTAGGGGTTTCCCCTTAATGGTACATACAAGATGGTCCCCCGACGCCGTCTAATGCACTGCCGATCTACACATATGATACACTCCTTTTTAGTTTCTTTCCCACCACGTACAGCCCGCTTTGTATGCCTCGTGTTGCCAGCCGTTTGTCTTTCCAATTATATTTTATACACTTCACCAGAACTTCCACCATGACTTGCCAGAAGCCGCGGGCTGTGTGCCTAGCTGGTCTAGAGGGCCTCCTCTTTGTTGGTTCTCCCGCTCCGCTTGGATCACTTGGTCCAACTTCTCCTTGCCGTCAGCGGCCAACTTCGTCAACTGTGTCTGTGCCTCTGCCAATCCCTGTGTTGCTTCTTCCTTAACCTCCTCCTTCTTCGATCCACCTCCTAACACACCGGAGAAAACTCCTAACACACCCTTTCCACTTGATGTCTTTGTAGCGCTCTCTTCGGTCTTGCCCTGGAATGTGGGCTTGATGTTCTCCTCGAAATGTGTGCGGTGCTCGGGAGCAGCGAGCAGGGGTGGTAGCTTCTCGCCTCGTGCTTCGGCTGCTTGGTTGGCCTCCTCGACGAGAAGGATCTGGTCCTCGGTAGCTTCGCCCTTGATATAAGCAAGACGGGCCATGGCGAGCTCATCGGCTTCGAGTCGCTTCTGGGCTTCGATCCATTCGGCGCGGCGGGCTCGGTTATATTGTACCATGTCCCAAACAGAGTATACGGAGACAACACCAGCGACAACTATTGATCCTTCATCAGCATGCTATCCTGCAATGTCTATTTCGTCATACTGGCGTACCTGTGAATGTCACAATGCCTCCTACAGTCCATCGATGCGCAACATCGAAGAATCTCCTTCCCGCATCAATGATCCTATCGGCCTTGCTAACCTGAGCATTCTGAGCGGCCAAGTGAGCCTGACGCAGTCTCCTCACGCGCTGCTCGGGTGTCTCGCCTGGGATGCGCGCTGTTCTTTGGACGGTTTTGGAGGTTGCGTGGGGAACTGTGGACGTAAAGCGGGTGGCGTCCTTGACGGTCCTGGGGCCAATTTTAGAAGCCATTGCTGCTGTTATGATCTCGAGAAAGCAAACAATTGATCTCTATGGGCGGCTGTAGGAACCCGAATTTTGCGGTTCGTCGTGGGGTCTTGTCGTCGTCGACTCGGGATGGAGTGGGAAGTGGTGTCATGAGATTTTTCGGGTCGTCAAACTGGCGTGCAGAGAGGAATTGTGGGTATTTGATTGGTGCGGCGTAGGTTCGGGTTAGAGGAGGTGGGCTGTAGACGACATAGAAAGGTTCACTGAGATCGAAACGATGATGATGTTGACCATCAATTATTTAATATTTTATGCAAGTCCTTCATGTTGGTAGTTCATTTGGCTGGTGAGTATTCTGCGCCTCGCAGGGACCTTGCATGAAGTCTGGTACTCTCTAGCATCTACGGAAGCGCTCGACAAGCAGACAAGCGACGCACTCTACGACCCGCTGCCCTTCATGTGAAATTAATGATGCGTCGCGAGAGAAAAGTTCAAGATGGAGGATTAATTGGGGCTCGCGGAGGCGATAGGCGAAGGGACAAGCTAATTTGCACCAAACCTCCAAACAGGCATCATGACCTTGGCTTCCACCTATGATCAACAGCATCAACCGTGTCTATGTACGGTGCCCAAGCTTCGATTGACAGCGCGATACAGATACTGGTGGTGCATAATATGTAGAGAAATTTGGCATGTAGAGCGGCATTCAGACAGCACTTTATTCACAGCAGCATCACGGTTACGCTGGAACTCTTCTTCATGAGACGGCATCAAGCCCCCTACACAATGAAAAGTCATGGAAGAAATCAAAAATTACGCCCCCCATGGCCCCGAAGAGCAATGGAGTATGGAAACGACTCCGCGATGTGCAATGCAGGCCTTCCATACTGAGGAAACCAATTCTTGATCTGGCTTCCTCGGAACAAGGTAAGTATGAAGAGAAAAGGAAATCGAAATCAAAAGCGGGCGAGGAAAGGCGGGCTTTATAGATTTCTGGAGCCCGCCTTGATGCCTTGAACCTGAGGCGCGCGCAGGGGCTGGGAGATTGCTGCCTGCGGAAGGACCACTTGCGCGGTTGCCTGGAATTGTGCACCTGCGCAAGTGTCAAAGTATCACTGAAACGCTCTTTCCATAAAATGTGTTTATTCTGCAGTGATTGTCTTCAACAAAGGAAACAAGCTTTAAAGGTTTGTGTTAAAGAGGAGACTTTTGCTAGCGTCACGACCACTAACAACTGTGGTTGGAGAAGGACTTGATGGTGCGACACAGCCTATTGTCCATCGTGTGTGATAACCTACACCTCCACTGTCATGAATAATTGGAAGTTTGCTGAAAATGTTTAAGAAGAAGTGTCACTGATTAAATTATGTTGTTCATACTCGGCATATATTCAACTACCTCAATTCACACATTGCCTGTTTTGGGTCGATGCTCGCATCACCATACGTCCCAAGTTGCCCTGAACCAAACCATGGTGACCAGAGCCACCACCAGACTCTTTCCCTTCATGCGCATTTGTTCTCAAGAGTAGAAATTAGCTCTCGAATGGGTTTGCTTCATTGCATTCCAGTCTTAATATCGCCCTGCGGAAGAAGGGAGATCTCGTCTTCTGTATGTGCCTAGAGAACGTGGTTTGATGGTGAGGTTCTTCGTATCACTTACACGTTCGACAACCATCGTCTTGTATAACCAGTGAGGCTCTAGTTCAAACCGCCCTTGGCCCATCATGATTTCTCTTGCAAAGCCTGCAAGCCCGCTCCTTTTACTACTGCGCACATTCATTATCAGAAGGTTTCGCCTCGACTGGGTTGGTTACTTCGCTATGTGCTCAATCAGCTATGAAAACAGCCAGTGACTTAGGTTGTTAGAAGCATGCCAATTACGGTACCTCCCATATAAAGACAATTAAGCTCTGCATTGGTTTGATGAGTCGAAAGACAAAAGAGCAATGATTCCTCTGGATATTTCTTCCCATAATGAGAGGATATAACGACAATTTCTTGATGACGACTTGGTAATCAGACAGACATGCCTGCGCGAAGGTCAATCAGTACTTGTAAGACAACATCCATTTTGGTGGATATACACTTTCGAACCGTAAGGTTTGGGAGAGTCAAAGTCAACAAAAGAATAGAGGATTGAGCTTCTTGAATCCATAGACCTCCCGCAAGGATAATTCCATCGGTCTGCTTTTGGGCATTCAATCCAATACGAATATCCCTCAGACATACTATTACCTTCAATTGAAGCCCTTGCCTGACAGCAACTGGAAGCGGCGCCATCTCCTTCAATGACGTCTCCACAGTTCTAGTCTACCTAGACCCTGCAGGTCTGACGGCTTCCGCTCCAACATTTTCCCGCTCATGAAATTTGAAATTTTGAGAAGGTGCAATCAGCACAAAAAGCCCACAGCACGTGACCCGCAGTTGCCGCTAAGCTCGCTAGACCCCACCAGATTTTTGCAGCGTAGGGCACGAAAACCCTTCTATGGAATTTGACAAGCCTCGACTCTTCGAAATTTCCACGCCTCACGACCCGACAACGACAATCGGAGCACGGTAAGCCGACAAAATGGTATGGATATACGCGCCCATTGCGATGCGATGAGATGATTATCGCCATCGTATTTGCCAGCATTCGCTGACTCGAATTTCTACAGACGATCCGATACAACCAGAAGCTCGTCAGCAACCGTTAGTCACCACCAAACCCACGATGGACGATGTGATAGAAGAGAACACGAGGGACTGACTCCTCGAATAGATTTCCGCAAGGATTGGCAACGCCGGGTTCGAACCCACTTCGACCAGGTATGGCGACACTCCCAACGAGAAGAACGATCGATCATGATTCGATTTTCTGGAAACTCTTCAAAGGCACACAAATATTGACTATTGGAATAGCCCGGTAAGAAGAGCAGAAGACGCACAGCTCGTCAGGCCAAGGCCGCTGCCCTTGCTCCCCGACCTGTCGACAAGCTCCGACCCGTTGTCCGATGCCCTACCATCAAGTACAACCGTCGTGTCCGCTCCGGCCGTGGTTTCACCCTGGCTGAGCTCAAGGTATGAAAGATATCTGAGTCGAATTAAAACGACTCGAAAAACCCGAAATCGATCAGATCTGACTGTCTTTGCAGGAGGCCGGTATCCCCAAGGCTTTCGCTCCCACCATCGGTATTGCCGTCGACTTCCGCCGCCAGAACCTTTCCGAGGAGTCCCTTGCCGCCAATGTCGCCCGCCTCAAGGCCTACCAGGAGAAGCTGATCCTCCTTCCCCGCCGATCTAACGCCCCCAAGAAGGGTGACACCAAGACCGACGTCTCCAAGATCGAGAAGGTTTCTCAGATCTCCGCTGCCCTCCCTATCGCCCCCACCGACATCGCTTTCAAGGAGATCTCCAAGAGCGACATGCCCAAGAACATCGAGGCCGGTGCTTACCGAACTCTCCGTGTCTCTCGTGCCAACGCCCGTTACGAGGGTGCCCGCCAGAAGCGCATTCGCGATGCTGCCGAGGCCGAGACGGCCAAGAAATAAACTTGCAAAAAGGGAACTGGTGTTTGAGGGTTTTGCTCTTTATGTCACTGAGGCATGGGCAACGTCGGTTCGAGGCTCTGATGAAAGGCCTGGCCTGGGTTGGAGGAAGGATACTCTAGGTCCAGCTCAAGAAATTTACTGCATGATCACCGGCTTTGTTCTGTCATACCACTCGGTCAATGGATGCATTAAGTGCATATGGTGTCTCTGCTTGTTAAAAGTTACTTGTTATGATCTCAATTCGGTTCATGCTTGCTGTGATGTGATGTGATGTCTAATGCCATTTTGTGCTTATCCTATCTATGCTTAAATCTACTCATCCACCTTCTTCCCCAGCAATTCGGTTCCTTGTCTAATCAAACTTTGCAGGTGACTCATCTGGGCTGATTCAAGAGTTTCCCCATTCTTGACAATCTCGGTACACAATACCAGGCAATTCTCTCTATCCACCTTGGCCATGTTGGCCTGCTGCTTGGGGTCCACCTGTTGGGGTTCCAGAGCAAGTTCCTCGGGAATAGCTGGAGGAACCTCTGGCTCGCCAGCCTCAATTTGGGGTGCTTGATCGTCTGATTTGGCTTTACCAGTGACTGCAAAGTTTAAGGCATCCATGGCTCCAGATACGTCGAATACCTTGGCAACAACCTGTGCGCCATCTTTGGATCGTGATAGGAGAGCAAAGACGAACCATGCCTCAGACTTGAGGATGGGCCACTTCTCCTGGGTGATCAGGAAGGAGAGTATCTGGGAAAGATCATGCTCAGCATAGAACAGGTCTCTCGACTGTGTCTCGGAGCTCTCAGAGTTATATCCTGAGAGGACCTCATCAACTGGTGCAGTATGGAGCACACGGCATACAGTAGCAACGCTACGTGCGGCCTCAAGCCTAGTGGGCTCTGTATCGGAGCGCTCAAACAAGGAAACAATATCGTGCACAGTTGTGTGCTTCTTCGAAGATCCCTCAACCTCTACAGTCCTGGGTGTTGTTACCCGACGGACGTTGTCGGGAGAGTTGACAAGAAGCAAGCGGACTAGCGACACAGCCGAGAACTGGACTTGAGGAAGAGTATCGATATTCAATATCCGTGGTACACTCTCAGGCTCTAGCAGATCTCCAAGCAATGGCTTGTTCTGTGCTGGAATCGCCAGGTTCTTGAGGAATGAGAGTGCCGAATGAAGGAGCTGGGCATCAGTAATCTCCTTATCAGAGAGGATGGCCATGAGAGGAACATGAGCCTGGTGCTTCTGCACGAAAGCAGTAGAAGCCTGGTCCGAACGGGAGAGGTTGCCAAGAGCTAGACAAGCAGCTGACTGAAGAATGACATGAGGTTCCTTCAACCACTTCATCAGAGACTGGGGCACAGAACTCTCGAGGGCGTAGAGAGCAGGGAAATAGTCGCTGCCTGTGAGATCTGCCAGCGTCGTCAGTAGCGAAGTACAAAGCTGTCCAAGCTCCTTGGCAGTCTCCTCATCATCAAGCTCTGCATCGAATTGAGTGTGTGCGATGTAGAAGGCCTTGACAAAGACGTCCAACTGCTTTGACTTCACGAGTCGCTCCTGGAAAGATTCATTGGCGAGGTAGCTGGCTGCAGTGGACACAAGGGCCATGAAGTCCTCGATATCAGAGCTGTGGTCGGGACTGGTAGCCAGCTTAAGGAGAGTAGAGACTGTGTCCGGGTCTGCGAGATCTGCCTCGCCATCTTGGGTAATAAGAAGAGCCAGAATTTTGCAAAAGTAGGTGACTAGAGGGCTGTAGTCGGACAGGTTGGGTGATTGCAGAAGAGCAATAAGGTGACTGCTGAGTCTTGACTGCGATGCGAGACGTTGAGCAGGTTCTAGGGATGTCAGTTCTGAGCTTCATCCAACCGGGAGATTACTTACCATACTCAACAAGAACATTGTAGAGAACGGGAATCAAGTATGGAACAAGGCTCTTATCCTGAAGATGGTTGATGAAAGGAATGATGTACTTTCCTTCGACAACACGAGCCCGGTTTGCATCTGTATCAGCACAGGAGTTTCCAGTAACACGCAAAGCCTGAACTTTCACACCGTGACTTTGAGGTTCCTCAGATGCAAGGATATCAAGAAAGAACTCGAGAATGCCTGAATCACCATAGGGTAGTCTCCAAGCAACTGCATCCAAGTTAGCAATGTCCAGAGCACTTGTGAGAGTAACTGACCATCTCGGCTTCCATCACCCAATGCCTTCGCTGTAGCCTCTAACGTCGAAGCATCTTGCGTCTTAAGAGCCTCAAGAACTGGTGATAATAGTTTGGTTCTTCTTGTAACAGCATCCTGAGCTTCGTTGCTTGCGTCGTAGGCATCTGGTGAAACTCCACTGCCTTCCCGCTGAATCAAGACAGCTACGTCTTGGGGAGTTGATGCCATTTTATGTATCTGGGGTGTTTGAAAGGGGATTAAGTTGGATTATTCTGCTTGTTGGTGAGTTACCCTATAAGACTACCGGTAGGACAGAAATTGCTTACAAAATGAAGATCTCAGACCAAATGTGTGTATAAAGAAGACTTATTCACTGTATGGAAATATTGCCAAGTACTCTGATACTTGAAGAAAATCTCAAACTATTTTCTCCCTTGTTTCTACTGTTTTGACTAACGTCTTCATTGTGGTCAGCTATATCCATTCTGCCAGCTCCATCGCGGGGCATTCTCTCGGTGAAGCTCGGTGAACCACGGTAAGGCCCCCACCTCAACATGGCCGGCTAATCACCGGAAGGTCTTTGGCTGCCGGTGGTTCGGCGGGTGCAAAATTCCGACCTCGGAATGATCCGCAAACCCAACTTTGCACCCGGGGAAAAAGTCTCGAGACGCCATCACGATCCGATCTTCCTCCTCGTTGCGAAACGAGGGCCGCTACGCTATTTCAACGTCGCTTCCTAGGGCGATATCTCCACCTTTCCCCTTCCGACATTCGAATTCCCCCATAATCACTTCACAATGGTATGCGCTTACACCAGGTCCCGCCATGACTTTTATATCTCGATTCGCCGCCTTCGATAAATTGGCCTGCTAACACTTTTGGGAACCAGGCGCACAAGTTCGTCGTCACAGCCTTCTTGACAGGCTCCCGAATCCTCGGTCGATCCTTCGTCGCCGCCTACAAGCAGGCCCAAGCTGCTTCCGCCTACCAGCGCGCCCAGGCCAAGGCTGGCAACACCTCCGGCGGAGCTTCTCTCTCCTCAGGCATGACCCTCGATGAGGCATGCAAGATCCTCAACGTCAAGCCCCCGGCTGGTGGACAAGCCAACGTCGAGGAGGTGTTGTCCCGCTACAAGCGACTGTTCGACGCCAACGATCCCCAAAAGGGCGGCAGTTTCTATCTCCAGAGCAAGATTGTGAGAGCAAAGGAAAGATTCGAGCGAGAAATTGGTCCTATAAGGGAGAAAATGGAGCAAGAGGCTGAGATCAAAGAGGGTTTCAAGCCCAAGGTCTACAAGGACTAGTCACATCTCCTTGGATATCTAGCGGAGGAGAAATATTGTCCTGCGGAAAACAAAAAGCGGCACGCCGCACTTGTACGATTTGGCCCTTGGACTATGAAACAGGGCCTCCTGATGGGAGTTTGGAGGGGTTTTTGGAGAGGGAGGGAGTTTCTCCATGTATACATGTACATCTTCACTCGACTGCGGCATGGCACGGCGTTTATTGGGTTATCGGCGGCGTGATGAGCCGCTCGAGGTTGGTTCTTAGACGAAGAAAAAAGACAGAACAGACGACCTATGCTATCTTATGTTTAATACAACTGTACGATATTGAACGGAGTATTTGGGATTATCGATTTGTTGCAAGTGAGGGCAATAATTACTTGGGACTGCACAGGACACGAATAACTTGAGGGCATTTCACTTTATACGAATCAGACTTATGAGATGAGCGGAAAGTCGGATAAGGTGTGTTTGATAATCTGTATTAGGGACTTCGCTGATGGGTGGCGACAAGTCATGAAAAACACTGAACCAAATAGCCATTATGGGTATACCAACTCCAGACTCCAGCGACAAACGACCAAGATCAAATCCAGTTACCACCAAGCGGGCGAGAGCTATGTGGCCTCACCGGTGGCCCATTCTGACTATATAGACTCTCAGAATAAGCAGAGGGGGGCGCAGGGCTATTGATAAGAGCAGGGTATGTCCCCGCTGGCTGGCCAATCTCACTCATGTCTTCATTATTTCGAGAGGCCCGATCAGGTACTCTCATCCACGCCCGGAATGCTTCTCCCCATGCACTACGTCGATCTCCGCGGAGAGATGGACTGTCGGTATTGAAGTACGACACGCTCTGACGTGAAATAGCGTCTCGCTGGACAGGAGCCCAAGGGTCCTGGGGCACAGGAGTCGCTTGGTCCCTTTCCACGGCATCTGTAATGTCCTGTTGCTCAGGGATCGTTTGGTTGCGATATACAGCGGTCCTGGGGTCAGTGTATACGGAAACTGCAGGCCGTTGAGGTCTCGGAGGGGAGACCTGCACATTCCTGAAAGGATGGACGATTTCTGGTCGAGGCGCGGGATCTTCGTCCTTCTTCTTTCGATAGCGTCGGCAGGCGTAGAACACGATGAAGTAGGCGAGAATCAGGAACGCCAGACCTCCTACGATGGCACCTACTGTGGCGCCTATCCAAGAATGAGACTGCTCAGGTGTCGCTGTTGCAGTTACCTTTGGAGGACCAGAAACTGTTGTAGTTGGCTGCGGCTGTGAGATTGTCGTCGACTGACTTGATTCTGTTGCAGAACTGTTTTCATCAGGGTCTGGTAGAGTTGACCACTGCGGCGACGCTGCTGTCCTGGTGATGAAGACTGACGGAACACGTACAGATGTCTGAGTCGGTGGAACAATAGATGGGAAGATAACGGTGGGAATGTCGGCAGTCGTAGTTATGGTAGTTGTAGTTGCAGATGTAGATTCAAGAAAGCGAGCGCTCCATTCAGGAATATCAGGGAAAACTGGCTTGGGCTCTGGGATCTCAGGTTTTGCCCTTCTTGAAGGAGTATCGATGGTTTCGGGACCTGGGACACCGGCTACTCTCGTGTCATCTTCTAGGATATCTGCTGCTATTGAGTCGTCTTCTGGAAAGTATGGCATATTCCATTCTCTAAGGGTGAGACATATTAGTAAAGGACTTATGATGAGTATCTCAATCGGGGTGACTTACGGCGTCGCATCGCAACCAGCTTTAGAAACATATCCAAATCTATCTGTGCAACTCGCTATAACAGGATAGGATGTCGCCAGCGCTGTGCCAGCCACGAGGAGACTATTTCTTAACATGGTTTCCAACTGTTATCTTTAAACAGGGTCAGGATGTGAAGATAGCTTGGATAAAAGCTGAGATGTCTGGGAGGAAGATGAAGGTGAAGTTTGCGACCATACGTCTCAATCCGGGGGAAGAACCATTTTATTATTTGTCTCAGAGACTATTCTTCCAAACAACCTTTTTAAAAGAAATGTGATATTTATGAAGGTTTGGTGAATGCATGCTCGTTGAGTTTTGCGTCAGTTGTTTGCTGCATCGTGAGAGTGTTTGTCACGTCACACGACTACGCATGGGGACATGGTATTCTGTAACAAGCCATTAAGGCGATCTTGCAGCTCTTATTCAATTAGCGTCTCAGAAAGACGTGTATTCCTCTCTTTCACGGACGGACGATCATGGTTGAGACAAGGGATGTCCGTGCGATGAAGCGTGTGAACTTTTCGCTATAACTACCTAAATTGGGGGTTCTTTTCACTGTCATGAGACAAAGTGTAAGGCGAAGGCTCTTTAAGTTTAAGGGTCATGTTTCTATGTGATCTAAATAAAATATTTCTTATATCTGATCGCGAGATACCGCGTGGGAATATGTCAAAGGTTAACACCACCAAACCAAACCCAATCTGTAGGGCTATCACAGCTGACTACAAGCACTCAACACCCATCGTCACGCGCCTTTCCCTTACCCTTGGGATCACTGTAGTGAGGTTCGTAATACTGTGATCCAGAGGGCTCACCTCCAGTGCCTCTGACTCCCACCTCATAATCTTCATTCTCTCCCTTCCAGTAGTCGCTGTAATGCGGTGGTGGACTCATAACACGAGTGAGAGGTCTCTTCACTGTCTCTGTGTTTATTTCATTAAGTTCTATGGGCTCAGTTACTGGTAGTGGAGTTGGCATAGAGTTGTCTGAATGTGACCATCGAGATCTGCCGTTGTTATTGACTCTTATGTTAATATTGTTCCGGCTATCTGACGGAGGAGAACGTCGACGTCGCCACAAGACAAAAAGTATTGGGAGACATATCATGAGTAGTAGACATATTGTACCGATCACGACGCCGACCAACTCCACGATGCTCAGAGGAGACTTCGAAGATGGCGCAGCGGTCGAAGTTGGTAAGCTTGAGGTGATTATATCAGTTGATCCTGGAACGACGATATCAGGGCCATGACTGCTGACCCATGCAGTGGCGACAGTGGTCATTTTATCGACGGTTACTGTTGAAGTATGTTCAAGAGTGACCGTATGGGGTATCTCGGTCGTAGATTCCAATGTTGAAGACTCACTTGATGAAGACGTCTCGGTTGGGAATACCGTAGTCGCAAAGGTACTCTCTATCGTAGTCACTCCGATAACAGAGTAGCTAGATGTTTCCGATGAGACGTAGGTGTGAGTCTCCGGGTTGCCCGAGTCAGATTCCGTTTCTTGCTGTTTTAGCATCCCGTACGTATCCTCGAACTTGGCCTGGATCGGATTCTGCGTTGCCGTGGTTGGAGACTGGTGGTTTGTTTCGTTCCTAACACAAAGGTAAGAAAATGCCAGAGTAAGAATGTCAGTTCGCCTACATGTACTCGACTACCGGAAACCGTAGAGGTATCATATGTTCTCGTGTGGTGCTTAGTAGCGAACCGAGTTTGGTATCTATATCTAGATATCTTGGTCTAAGGGAGGAGCCATATGGACTTTAAGTACTTTTCAACTATACTAAGATGATTCAAGGGGCCTTGCAAAGATGCGTGGATAGGTTCACCTTACTGTTCTATGGGCTGCTATTAGGCTATGCCAGTGGCATATATAACGGTGGACAGGATGCCAAAAAGGCGACCGACTCAGTGTTATCGCTTCTTGTAGGCGAATGAGGTCAATTATCTACTGTGAACAGAAAGGGCTACTTCTGTTGAAAGAAGCTCTTTCCATCGCGTAGTGATTCGGCTAAGTTCATCTCAACGCAAACACTCGTCTATTAATCAATGACCAGCAATCGCTCTAGTCAACGATGAGCAGCTTTGCATGTCCAACAGTCAGTGCTAATTATCGCAGTTGGATTTTCTCGGTGTTTATAAATTCTCAACTATGTTCCTTGTGTTCTTGTACAAGCAACACAAGCCCCTTGAACCGAACAACATCTCGTATCTAATACATACAACCTCCAGTAACTAGATTCCTTCAAGACGACTTTAACGGAGTTTCTGTCTCTACCTTTTACAATGGAGCATCAACAAGACCCCCCAGATGATGCTTCCTCGACAACCCTACCTCAACACAGGAACAAGCCCCGTTCATACATCGACACCTCTGGCAAATTCTACGAAACCATTCCTCCAGGCTTGAAACCTGCCGCCACCGTACCTGCATGGACTTCCGTCTACAGAGATGAGTCCGGCAGGACTCAGACATTTGAACGCCAACAATTAACGTATATCGAGAGAGCCCCTGCAGACACTGCTCATCGTACAGGAGATCTGGTTGGGTCGACTTACGCGGAGATATTCACAATCATTTTACCACCAAATAGCCCTGCTTCGACTGATACTACTACCAGCAAGTCCACAAAAAGCACAGTTGTACCTTCAATAAGCATCCTACCGCATAGCCCTTGGTGGACTCAGATTGATGGTACCGCTACTACCAGCGAGTCTGGAGAGAGCTCCAGTATCACGCAGACAAGCCAAAGCTCTGCTTCGACTTCAAGTATCAGATCGGTTCAAAGTACTACTTTGAGCCAAAACACCGAAAGCCCTGACGCTACAACCATCAGCGCCTCAAGTCACAATGACCCCTCCAGCAGTAGCTCAGATACGACAAGCAGTAGCTGGTCTGACACAACAAGCTCGGCGGAGTGGTCATGGCCAACCGAGTCAAGTATTCCAGAGCCATCTACGTCAAATGCCGAGTGGGCAGGTGTCATAGTCGGTGCTGTCTTTGCATTCATGATCATCATCCTGATTTTGATAGCTTTTGTTGTTCGTGGCAGGAGAAATGCATCTTCTAGAGAAAACCAGAATAACATCAACATCAGGCTTGACAATGGACCTTTCGACCACCATCACGGACCATATAACTGTCCGCTTGCGGAAACTAATCCGGGGTGTGTACCTCAGGGATGGGATGATGTAAGACAATGAGTGTGCGATACTGGCAATCTTATACATGTGGATATACGGAGTCCTATTTCTTGCAGTTACGTAGCTTTATTTGATATGAGCGTTTAATATTACTTAGAAGATGCAGTTCATTTGACCTACGTCTTCCTCCTAACTAGTCCCTTCCAGTAATCAAAGCTATTCTCATCACTCTGCAAAGACCAAGTCTTACCAACCGCCCTTCCAGTAGCATCTATCTCCTCAACCTTCAACATTCCCCAATCCTTTGTAATTCCCAATACACGCGCCCTCACACCACCCTCGGCCTCCAGACTGACCTCCTGTCTCGTATGCAGCCAATGGCGGTAGTATCGAGATTCAAGATCGTTAGAGAAACCTTCGCGAAGGAACTGTGCGTAGATAGCCTCTATCCGAGTGAGGACGCGGGCTAGAAGGGTTTCGACATGGAGATCTGGTGCTCCTGGGGTTACGAGGTCGGAGATGGACATTGTGGGACGGGAGTTGAGGGTGTTTACACCCACGCCGAGAATTATTTGGTAGTTTCCGTCGAAGTAAAGGCATTGGGAGAGAATACCACCGACTTTAGTGTAGTGAGGTTTCTCTTGGGATTTGGTAGGATCAAGAGCATCTAGATATGTGAGCTTTTACTCTACTGCAGCTAGCAAGACAACTTACAGATATCATTGGGCCACTTTAGCTTGACGGGAACGTTTTCGTAGCCGCGATCATAAGACTGGATTGCTTCAACAATAGCAATAGCTGTGATGTACTGGATGAATACCACAGGGCGGGACACGGCAAGATGAGCGGGGTGGTTGATGACGGTTGAGAAGATGAGCATGCCTGGAGGAGCAATCCAGACGTTTGAACCACGGCCTCGACCAGCGACTTGAGTTGTGGCCGATACAGTGAAACCACTGGGAAGTTTGGGCATGAGTTTTGGGTTCCTGGTATCTGTTAGGTCCAAGTTTCCAGCAGTTGAAGGGCTGTCGTACTTCTCAAGCATAGTGTTTGTGCTCGTCACGACTTCGCCATACATGAGCATATCACCCCAGCTCCTCGCAGTCGGCTCAATCTGTCGATAACGCTTCAAACTCGAGAAGAAAAGACCATGGTTGAAATGCGGCGTAAGCTTAGGATGAGGAAGACCCTTCTCATGCGGAACGATCTTCTTGGTAATCTTGCTATAGTCAATACTGCCATTCTCAGAAATACTGGACTCATTCGTATCAGGTAGCGATTGCTGAAGACCTTCCAGACTCCAAATCGTGTCTTCGTTCTGGATGTGGAAACTGTCTGTCTCTGCCCGGATCCACTCCTCGCCATCTTCTTTGGTGATGATGTCGCTCCAGTCGGTTAGTAACTCAGATACACCTGTGTCGGAGATGGAGGAGAGGTGAAGGCGAGATAGGGATGGTACTCCTGCTTCATGAGGGCTGACTTCGAGACCGAGCTTTGTGAGACAGCCTTTGAGGAAGGTGGCTCGGTCTTTGTCGGCGGCTGCGAGTTGGCTGACGAGTTCGTCGTAGCCGGGAAGACTTGGCTGGGGATTCAAGTTGGCTGCAGCGAACCTATGCAATGTCAGTAAATCTGTATATGGATGGCATAGTGTATTCTGTACTCAGGATGAGGCCCAGTAAGCAAAGCCTTTCCATCACCAACGGTGCAGAGAACAACCGCTGCTTTCCCATCTCCACCATCAACATCAATCTCCTCATCATAGGTAGCCAGAACCTCAACATTTCTGTCCTTGACCGAAGCAGCATCCACAAAAACACCACCTCCGTTGTAGTAAGACGTAATCTCAGAAGCAACCTCTTGCTCAAAAGCGTCCTTCGCCACAGTCAATCGCACAGCTCTGGCTCCCTTCTCGCTCTTGTATTCAAAACCCTTGAACGCACCACCTCGACACGTTCCGGGGAAGAAACCCAGCTCTCTTCGTCCAACGACTTCCATAGGTTTGTTACCGACTTCGAATTCGCACCTTTGAGTTCCGTAGTAGCCACCGGCGCAGAAACCCAGGTACGAACCGCCTCGACGGACATAGTCGCTGATGCGGCGGTTCCCCTCACCATTCAGAGCCTGGCAGTAGCCAAGATCACCGCCACCTGGGAAGACCAGTAGAGCACATGTCGCCTGCCAAGGTTCCTTAAGGACGATGTTCTCGGTGATTGGGATGACAGCATAGTTTGGTCCGAGAAGACGACGAAGAGACCAGATACAATGCTTTACTGACTCAACGGTTGTACCAAGGCCTTAAAGAGTCAGTGAGGGGTATTCCACGTAAAGAATGTAAGAAATCCCACCTGTATAAACAAGCACATTCAGCCTAGCCGGTGCCATGGTGAAGTTTTGAGTGATTTCCTGGGTATTGTTGTTATACAATCGGATGAATGTTGTCACTTGACTTTTGCTAAGATGTCGCCTTGACCAAATCTCCGCCCCTCGAACCACCTTTTAACCTCTTTCCAACAACACAAGATAATCCGACTCAAATACCACGGTCTTTCGTGAACAGATCAAGAAATGAGCAAAGACGAGAGCAATGCGCAACGGAGCGCACAAGCCGAAGACGATGATGAGCCAGATGAGTGGTGAGTACAAGTCACTCTTTTCCCGAAAGCCGAGGCCTTTCTAACCGCCGATGTAGGGACAAGCGGATTTTTAGCACCGGATGCGCAGGTGAGTTTGATCAACACAAAAAAGACGAGAGAAGAAGAGAAGATGGATGAGGTTTATGAGAGGTCTTTGACTTGAGACCGTGACTATCCGACTTTGTTGTGTCTCTGTTTTGTTGGGGAATTGCTAACGCTCATCAACTTAGATGAGAATGCCAAAATGACGGATTGCTATTTTGAGAAGAAGGATTGGCGCGCATGCACTGCAGAGGTGAGTTCCTCAATCAATCTATTATTTTATTTCACTCTACCTATACCGGTTCTCTCTTTGCAATAATGTTTAGATGTCATGGACTTAACTGACGTTATTGTAGATGGAGGCATTCAAACAGTGCTGGAAATCTCACAACAACGATGAGCGCACAGCGACCAAAGACAACTAAGAGGCTGAATGGAATGTAACTATAGACGGAAGATGTATCAACACTGTATAAAAATGTACAACAAACACATTAGACTATCTTACCTCTCAAATCGTCAATAATGAAGGCATCATGACTCCTCAACACTGTCTCCACACTGTCTTTGTCTCCACCGGACAATCTATCCACCCGTCATATCTCAAATTATCGCCAGAGCTTCATGCAAGCTTCTGTCTCCAAGCCACCAAAAACCTTCACAACACCACATATTCACAATGTTTGTGCCTCGAAGATCATTATTCGCTGCTAGAAGGCAAATCCCTTCTCAATGCAACCGTTCGATCGCTCGATTCTTCTCCGCCGAGTCAGACGTTACCCTGCAAAACCCTTCCCAGGACCCCACGCAAGTGAACCAGGAAGATGTCATCACAAAGCCCAAATACACACCGCGCACTACGACCGCTGCTAGACCTGCTACTACGCCAAGACCTGCGCCCGTGAGAGCTTCTACTGCTGCCAAGCCTGCTGCTCCTGCGCCTAAAACAACGACTTTCCCTTCCAAACCTGCGACTAGCAGCAAGCTAGCGAACCCTCACACGGCTGTTTTTACGTCGAAGAACACGTTGAGCGAATCTAGCGAGACGGACGTTGATAGCACACATGATATTAATTGGGAGACGAGCTTTTACGGCCTCGGAGTCAAGCCTGTCACCGTTGAGCAGAGCGAGGTTCTGTCAAGACCTGTCGACGTGGACGATGTGGAGGTTAAGCCCGATGGAATTATCTATCTGCCCGAGGTGAAGTACCGAAGACGCTTGAACGAGGCTTTTGGACCTATGGGATGGGGCATGGTTCATCGTGGAGAGGTTGTCGTGGGACAGAACATTGTCACGCGAGAGTATGCCCTTATTGTTAACGGCCGGTAAGTTCTGATTCCTGAACTGGAAATAACAGTAACTAACTTGTAAAAGCATGGTATCTCAATCTCAGGGTGAAAACAACTTTTTCAGCGCTGAAGGTGTCCCCGCTGCTATCGAGGGTGCCAAGTCCAACGCCCTGATGCGTTGCTGCAAGGATCTCGGTATTGCCTCTGAGCTATGGGATCCTGTCTTCATCCGCTGGTTCAGAAAGAATTACATGGAGGAGCGATGGGTTGAGCACGCGACCACCAAGAAGAAGAGGACATTCTGGTACAAAAAGGGTCTTGCTGAGGCAGTGTACCCTTACAAGCTTGTCTAAACACTCCCCTCACTTTACTTTTGCATAGACGGTAAAATATGGCATGTATGATATGGTTATGTATGTACGATGGAAGTACCAGCTAGATATGGTACGGGCGCATGGAGCGATGCTGTAGAAATTCAGGAAATGGATGGGAACCAGGGTTTTGAGAAGCATGGGATATGTACACCGAACTTCTCGTCTATAGATATGCATGTCCATTGGTTGGAACCGTGATCCTCCATTGGAGGCCATATCAAAAGGCAAATACCATGTCTAATAGCAAGACCCAAACTCCTGCAAAACCCACTTTCCAGAGCGAAGTACCTATCTTTCTCTTCCAGTCGAGCTGGCGCCTCCCTGTGCTGCATCACCGCCCCAGCCCCAGGGAACCCACGAACCTGATGTGTTCCTCTGACCAGCACCCATGTTTCTCCTGCGCATCTGATGGTCCTCATCCGAACTAGTATCAGCATCAATTCTCTCGAAATCGGTCTCGCTGCGACTCTTGCTGATACCACTCCACCCGCTCAGTCCACTAGGTGGTCGCTGGGTAGGTTCTTCGTCGTCGTTGTTATCGTAGCCTCCGTACGCCATGGGATCGCGGCGAGGTCCTGTGTTTGCTTGAGCGCGCGAAGCTTCGGAGCGGAGATCTTGTGCTTCGCGATCGAGTGCGGAAAGAAGAACATTCAAACGGTCGCGCTGTGTGGAGATAAAGTCCATCCTTGCACCAGACTCGCGCAGATGCGGGGGGATCAATGCCTCGGGGTTTCTAGGTTCTCCGCCCATCGTCCTGGTACCGGCTGATTGACCACTTCCACCGGTGGCAGCACCTGCACTGGTAGCAGCAGCTACAGCGCTGGAAAGCAGGCTGTAAAAGTCGGTGCCGGCATTACCGCTGTTGTTGGCGGCCCATCGCGAGCCGGGGACGTTGAATCGTGAGAGAAGGGACTGTGTGTAACCCTGGTTTGTCTCGGGAGGAGGCGACTCGGGCTCGGAGGGTGGCAGACCCAGGACCTTGACTCTGAACTGCTCGATGGCGAGCTTGAGGTAAGATATTCCGGCAGCAGTCAAGCGCTCATGTGCGCTTGCGATGAAGTCGTCGATCTGCGTCTCGTTCTTCTCAAGGTAGGGGTGTACGTATTCCTCGTACAGGAACTTGGCGCCTTGGGTTTGGGGGAGGATGAGGTAGAGGAGGAACATTAGACGGAAATAACCATAGAATGGAATCCTGAGCACGCATAAGTATAGGTAACCGCTTCTTGTGGAATGTTTGTACTCACCATGAGATGATAAACCAGACCCAAGACTCAGCAAGGAGACAGCAGCTGAGGACAACCCAGTACATCAACCATGGCGTAAGCTGGGCGGGATCATGAGAGTTGAGCGCTTTATAAGATGCAAAGATGGGAAACAGAAATGAAGCGACAGAACTATTGTAGACAAACAGTCAATTAATCAGATCCATTGATATCGGGAGTCGTTGCGCAATGACGTCTCATGACGAAGCGTGATAAGGCCGAAGCTTAAAACTTACGATAAGAGCATAGGAAAAAGGTCAAACATGGCTGCGAAGGTCTTGAGGAGATGACCCTCGTTCGTCTGGAGAAGCTAGGTTTCCGAGGAAGAAGAGAGAACACCGACGAAGGAGAAGAAGGTTAGAAGAAAAGTATTGGTAGGTGTTGTTGAAGAAATGGAATCTATGATAACGTAGCAGCTGATGAGAGCCTGAGCTGAAAACGGGTGAAGAGTGGGCGCCGGAAGCTCAGGTAAGCGGGGGCGGGGCAGCTATTTTCGCGTGACGGTAGTGGATAGATGACTCCACTGGATCTGAGTGCTACAGATAGCTAGAGAGATCACCTGCAGAGAATCTTGAGCCTCGTGATCAAGTCCAGTGTCGATGAGTCGAGACGAGATTACCATGATAGCATGTTATTTTATTGCTCATATCGCTTCAATGTATATTGCCTTCTGCGTCATGGTTGTAAGCCTTGAGTTAGTCAGCCCTACCTTCAAGACAAGTGTTTACATGTCTGTGGACGATAATAGCAGTAGCCTACAGAGTAGTACGTAGGCATCAATATTCATATACCAGAAAGGAGCTTCCATGTTCGCAAAGACGGGTGAAATATATAACCGCGCTTACGATTAAGCAATGACATTTCCGCGCTCGGTTAACTGATTCAACCAAGACATCTTGGCAAGGGGAATGTGCGTTTATTAATAAAGACACGAGAATAAGCAATTTACAAATAAAACGAGATTGTATATAATATCGACCGAGATATCGGGTCTGTGGTTTCTAATGTGGTTGGTCCGGAGCCCGAAAATATTCTTCAACTCCGGCTCCGTTCCGGGCCAAGACTCAGCGCCGTCTTGGCCGAGCCCGACAATTGACTTCAAGATAGCGGAGAATAGCAAACCTCATCAAGTTTCTCTTGAATCTATAGTGAAAATGGATCTGATAATATCGCAGAAGTAGATATTCTTCATCATGAATGATTGCAGCTTTCATTTCTTGAAGCCGCGAGGAATACCCTACAGTAGTCGGATAGTTTTATCCCCGAGAAGCATTTTAAAGCCAGCCGCAGCCACACTAATGATACGAACGACTCGATTGAGTTCGGGTCCGGGAGTATCTGAGCTTTGGCATCGTGAAATAAGTCTAAAATAAAGGTACCATTTGGCCGGGATGGGCTCGACGGGATCGTTCGCTTCGGCCGAGTTACATCAAGGTATACTTAGGTGACAGACTGTAACAAATAACTACTATGTATGAGTCGGTAATTTGTCGAATTGATACGAATGCCATCAGACGTTACTTCCAAATATCATATCACCACTCCAGTACTCACCAACCTCGAAAACTGCCGAAAGTATTCCAACCACCGGTACCCCTAATCCTCCCACATACCGACCTCCTCAAAGACTACCATCCCTCAGCTCATACGCCTGTCATTATCAGATCTTCCAATCATACCATATATAGAAACTTAAACTCAGCCTCATACTGCCGCCGCCCGCGGACGCCCGAGCCCGGATGCAACGGAGTCACCGACCCACACCGCAGCTGAAATCTTGGTATCCACTGCATTGGAAACAAGACCTGTAGAGTGACGACGTAACTATGTGTGACTGTCCGCGGAGCCGGATTGATGATCTTTGGGCCGACGGGGGGTTTTCAGATCTTGAAAACTTGAAACTGTGGCTCTTTAAAAGGGTTGGGAGGGCCGTTGCATTGAGGAGAATGTATGATATAGTACGCAAGACAAGAACTATTAACGACACCGAATATTGAGCACAAAGAATTGACTCACAAGCATACAATACCGTGACCATCTAGGAAAATTCTTCATCATCTGCCTTACCATAAACGAACACCAAAATGAGTATGTCAAGGCTGCCCAACGGGCTCATCTCATTCGGCCCCGACGCCAACTGCACACTCGACACATGTCCCCTCGAAGCGAGCATTCTACGATATCAACCCAGCATCCCCGCCAACGCAGTCTTCGCAGGCGTTTTCGGCTTATCATTAATTACCCATGCCTTCCAGGGCATTCGGATGCGGACATGGGGGTTCATGGCGAGCATGATCGCGGGGTGTATACTCGAGATTATCGGATACGTTGGACGTTTTATTATCCATGATAATCCTTTTGACTTTAATGGCTTTTTGATGCAGATTAGTATGTGCTCGCTGGTTAGATGGAAGGGAGGATTTACTGACTTTGATAGTTTGTATTACCGTTGCGCCAGTCTTCTTCTCTGCGGCCATTTATGTCTTGTTATCCCAGGTGTAAGTCAACTAGTCACACCAGTTGCCTAGGAATCAACTAACACTTACCAGTATCAACCACGTCGACTCAAGCATCTCTCGCTTCCCACCTCAGTACTTCTACTGGATCTTCATCCCCTCCGATATAATCTCCCTCATCCTCCAAGCTGTCGGCGGCGCCCTCTCCTGCGTCGCCTCAACCCATAAAGATGTCAAGACCGGCGAAGACATCTCGCTAGCCGGCCTGATCTTCCAAGTCGTCACCCTAATCTGCTTCTGCGCCTTGTTCATCGACTACGTTATCAAGGCCTCGAAGTCGTCCTCGCGAAACCGTCTCGATAAGCCGATCGTGACGTTCCTTACCTTCCTGTTTGCTTCAACGATATTTATTCTTATTCGATGCGGTTATCGTATTGCTGAGCTTGGACAAGGGTACTTTAGTGCTCTGTTCCGAGATGAGGATCTTTATATCGCTCTTGAATCTTGGTAAGTTGTATCACTGTTGTGTGAAAGGCACATTGCTGACTTTTCATAGTATGATGTGCATTGCTGTTCTTCTTCTTAACGCCGGCCACCCCGGCTACGCTTTCCGCAAGAGACGGGAGTTCAGCGAGAAGAATCAAGACCAAGACTTGCCTTAATAGTACCGCTGAGAGTCTACCAAGAACCTCAAGGCGGTTCTTTTCGAGAGCTTCGCTTCCTACCGGGTGCGTGAAACATTCAAGTTTTAGGGTGCGAAAGATACGTGGCTCAAGAATTCATCTAGGACGATATGAGCCAACGATGTATCTCGTCTCTCAGATTTTTGCGAGTCAAGTATACTTGACGCTCGAGATAATTCAGGATAGTGGCGCCCAACGATGAGGGTTCGCCCAAGAGTTGTTCTCCAGTTCCAGTGTTTTTAAGCGATAGCGGTTACATGGGTAAAGGCGTCAATGGCTGTTCTATTCGGAAAGGTTATAGATGATTTATAGAAGAATACGAATGATATCACCACTGTTACAGAATACCAAGGGCACCCAGTACGATTACCAAATGATCTTTGGACCGGCAAGGTCATCCCGTCTTTGGGTCAGATACGATGCTTGGTGCCTTCGCTTACCACAGGATCCATCCTTTAATCACGGAATGATGATGGTAAGAAAGTCGTACCGTAGACTTACTACTTGTGGACAGATTGCTAGAAGTGTATGAACAAGACTGCCGTTCGCCTCACTTAAGGTCTCTCGGGAGTTTGCCTGGCTAGTCAGGTGAAGTTGGACTCCGCCAAAAGTCCGCGCTGGGGTAACCGCAACCATTTCTGATGATGGGTCCGTGTACCGAGAGTATCTTGACATCATGTGCTTTACCGGGTAATGGGTCGAGAAACGAATGTTGAGTAAAACGTTTGGATGTTTCCTCTGATGGATATGTGTAAGATGATCATATGTAATGCCTCGGGTGGCTCCTCAGCAGTATCCTCAGCCAGCGCATCGGCAGTCTTGCCATATGCCGATCTCTGTTAGATTCGCCGTTGCGACAGTGCCGGTGGTCATAGTTGCCCGACCGTAGGCGTGGAAAGACGCAGCTGCCGGCGATCTCGGCTACGATCATCGGGTGACAGAGATTTGACAGCTGGACCCTTGGAGCACTTGCTGGCCAGAGTTGCCGTTCCTATGCAGATTCAAATTTGAATCTCTGCAACTTTGCGAGGTAGCAGTGAGCAGTTCCACGGTGCCGCCGGCAATACAATACAACCTTATCTACCCAGTCGAGTCTTGGAGAAATCGTGAACAGAGAGACCCGCGGTGCTCTTTGTTCCGAAACCAACAATAGGGCGTCGGACCGAAACCCGAATTCGTGTATCGTCTTGCTAACTTTACTTTGCCTTGTGTCGCGTGTTGAAACAGTCCAGGTTCCTATCCCAAACCTTCATCGGAATATTTGCTTCTGTCACCCACCAACCCCGCGTGAGTGGACTGTCTTGGAAATTATTAAACGGAACGTTTAACTTTCTGAGCGATTGACGGAGTCGTCAAGACCCGATCCGAGGTCAAGGTGTGGACCGGAATTGAAGAGAATTCATTACCACGTGTCGGCCTAACCATGAATGGAACTGCATCGCGATGGTTAAATGGATTGATGTTTGCTGTTATGCGGAGATTATGGTCCCCTGGTATTACTGTTAGTGTGAGCAGGGGCCGGGGGAAAGAGACCTGGGATCCTAGACTGGGGTCGGGACCGAAGAGATGAAAGAACCATTGAAGATGACGCAGATGACTGAACAAAGGCCCTCAGTGAGAAATTGAAGTGTCGGAGGAGGAGATACGAGGGTAATGGGTATGCTGTGTTTCAGTAATAGACGGTCTCCGGTGTGGCGGAGAGAAGTCGGTAGGCTCGCGTCCATTTCATAAAAGAAATTGGATGGTAGAAAAACGGAATAATGACGAATAACCTACGCTGTGCGTGGTAATATATGACAGTAAGTCAGCCTAGACATATGCTGGGATATGCATATTGCGTGGAAAGTTCCAAGACCATTCCATAACCACCACACTGGACTCATGCTGGGATAAATAGGATCACCGCTACCACCGCAAGACGGAATGCAATGAAGATGCATCAGTAATCAAAGCGCCCGTACGGATAGGCATTGGTAAGATCACGACAACACGGTAGCAGCGAGCAAGGCTGTGAACAAGGCGTCTAGACTGATAGGGCTCGAAGATTGAATGTCATCATGTCGGTTGTTGGCGAGGCGAGCCGGTCCCAGCGAGTTGGGTGAGAAACCGGGGTGTCAGCTCTATCCTCTTCTTAGTTATGATCAACCAGAGAAAAGAGCCGACGGCTAGTGAATTAGGATCGCCTAAGCCAAGCTGAGTTATCTCTCGTGCCTGAACGTTCGTTCTCGTGAAAAATCTGGTCTCTTTTGTGGATAGAAAATGGAGACATCTCGTCGAATGTGTGTAGCGCGTAAACGGCCTGAACTAGCTCCCAGTGTTTTGTGAACAAATATTGAGGGGTCGCTAGTGTAAACAGCTCTGTGCGAGTTAAATGTCGACCATGTGAGCGAGCGAAACTGATAGGTTGGTATATTGGAAGGGATATGCTGGTCACTGCTGATGGTTGTCGATGACGAGAAGGAGGAAGATTCTCCGCGTGTTAGCATCGTCGTGTGAGTTTGCAGATGAAGGTTGGTAGATCCGATTTGGACGATGTCACCTTTCCAACAAGAGGTAAAATCCATGTGTGCAGACGCAGGCACCAGGGGATAACACACACCCTTGAGAGTTGCAGTCAAGATTGGAGACTAAAGTCGCGAAAGGGCTAGCTTCAGGCACAGACCTCCTATTGGCTCGCGGAAAGCTCACCGTTGCCGCCGACCAAGGGAGCTTGAGCTGATAGGGGTACGTCTGACATGTCGGAGTCAGCGAGCGCTGGCCGCAGAGGAGCGCCTTCTGAAAGATACCCAAGGATGGAGCCTGGATTGTAGACTTTCCGGGGATCCAACAATGGAAAGTATTTGCGTTCCTGTAGCAAATAGATAGGAAAGCCAAGGCATGAGGATTGATAATTCCATAGTCATCCGGAAATGAACAAAAGCATTGAAACATCAATTGCAGACTCGAGCAGCGGCAAATTTCCTGACCGCAAGCTATTTCTGCGTACTGAAGCCACTTTGTAATAATATGCGTCAGAACAGCGGCAAGGCGCTTGGGGACGAAGAATGTCTTAGAGAAATTGAACCCTTGAGAACCATTTCCTCCATACGATCTGTGCGGCTTTGCTGTGCTGAGTGAGATGATAATTCTTCAAGCCCGGGAGTGGAGCGCCTTCATCTCTTGTCAATGCGGATCTTTGGATCATTAATGATCTGGTAAGCCATGTCCCGGCGAGCAAGGTTGATTGCACCTCTGAGGCGATCTCGAAAAAGGGAGCCAGGTCCAGGTGCAAATGGCGATACTACCCGATCAAACGTACAGTGGGCTATATTTCTTTTTTGTCTTCAAACATAATCCAAGACAAGCTGAAGCAAAACCAGAAGAAGACTGCAGATCTGGACACTAGTCGGAGATGTTTGAGGCAAAGGAAAGAAGGTATTGGTCGTTCAGACCTGATTCGTCGAAGAGCCAGTTGATCTTGAAGTAAGCAGCCAGAGCAGGGACCAGGTCAATAATCTGTAGTTGTATTCATAGGAATCTAGGCCAATGTAACGGCCTATCGTCAAAGTTGTAGAACGGGAATCTTAGTTCCCGGCCATGTAACTGTTAACTCAGGGGGCCCTGTGGCGATATTTCCTTTTGTCTGAAATCAATTAACAACCACCACCTACTGCCATCAACGAACCACCTACCTGAGTGTAGCATTGACTTTAGAGTCGACGCTCATCTAGGAATAAGTGCATGGGTCCTGACATACATATGTATGATCGTTGTATATTGCGGACGGTAGGAGGATCTTTGAACAAGTGCTGACAGATAAGTGGACACTGACTGCAACGCTGCCATCTGCATTTCATTTGATACCACAAAACCCTGCTGGATAGGCAGATGGGCTCACAATACGAGAAATGCAATGCAAGAGAATCAACGTCTGTTGCAAAGCTGAATGCAACGAGCGTCGTGAAGAGCGTTGTAGCCTCCGAAGCAGAAGCAATGTTCACAAGCATCGCGGTAATATTTTGTACCCTTATGATAGTCCGCTAGACCTCAAAAACGGCTGCAGTTCATCGAAGCCTAATTCCTGCTTGTCAGGGGATCTTTTCTTGACTTGTTTTTTGAGTTCGCACCGTCTGTATCCCCCACTCGAAATGAGTTTAGAGTCTTGACGGAGTCTAAGCGTTGTACCCGTCAGTACGCTAGGGAACGGATGGCATGAGACGACAATGTGACCAAACACCGTTCCTTGCAGTAGCTTCTGCAACGGCTGTTCTCGTCTGAGTGGAGAAGGTTTCAAGCCCCAAAGCCGCCCGCCTGGAAATGTGAGCCACTGGCCCCTGATTGCTGTTGAGCCAAGCATGGCAGCTGGGCGACATCGAAGGGCTGATAACATTGCTTCTTTGTGTGAAGTGTCGGATAACACAGCCAATAGAAGACTCTGCGTCGCTTTTTGAAGCATGATAGGGTTGCACTTGGGTATTTGCGACGAATCCTGGTTTTGTAAACGTCAGAGGCATCTCTACAAACCTTGTCTTTTTGTACTAGAGTTCAAGCAGCAGACAGAATATTTTCTAGATACGACTGGGCGTCTGGGCTTTCTCCGTAGTTCCGTCCCTTGAGGTGCCTTCAAAACTGGCCAGAAGCTGTGGCAGACGGGTATGTAAGACGGGAGAGACTTGGCGTTTGCGGTGCGACACGCATATGGTTTGTGGCGGGCTTCGGACGGTGACCTGGGATATGTTAAATTGGTACGTCGGACAGGCGTTGTACCTTGTGCTCATCACACGAGGAGCTGGTGAATGTGCTATAGTACGATATCATGTCTGCGACGCTTCTTTGGCTGCTCATTCCACGGTCAAGGATGGATTCTTGTTCTCCTGATCGTTGACGCGTAAAAAAGGAGACACCTGTCCGAGCTGATTGTTTACTCCGGGGTGTTCTGAATCGTATGAAGTCAAGGTGACATAGCCGATATGCATGTCTGCCTTGTTAAACAAATCATGAAGAATTCCAGCGCCTTGCAGTAGGCACATTAATTGTGGAAGTGGGTGAGGTCCACGATCTGTTGGGCCCGGTCGGGCTCCTTCCATGTTGAAAATCATTCATTAGTGGAGGTCCGAGGGAATCCTCTCCCACTGTTCTGGGACCTGGGAGCCACGGCAGTCCACCAAACAACGCTGGAAGCCCTGTTAAGAAATGGTCGAGAGCTTGGAAGCCTCCAGTTTACAGGACCTTGACAGTTGCAACGAGGACCGCGCTGCTTGTTGGTTCTTTCCTCCCTTGCCGCACCATGTCGGAGACGGTAGGCTCCCACCCCCTACATTCTCTAGTGACACCCCTTTTTGGTGCTTGCATGTTCCGTCCCCTGTGCAGCTGGTACCCAACAGATGGACTGTTCGTCCTGTTTTCTGCTGCGTACTCGCGTTTGCATATGTACCTCTTGCCTACCACTGCACGGGGCCCATTAACACCATCTCACTGAGCTTAAGGTATCCTGGTTACCATGATCTATCGTTTCATTGAGGGCAACAATACACAGAAGCTCTACTTCTGTATCATTCTGTATTGTCTCTCCGCTTTGATTTTCACCAGATAGATACCATGCGGTTGATGCATTTTGTAATGCATCATGACATGAAAAGAACATATTGTATGAATTAACACGCTCATGCAGCGAGCCTGATGCGAACCTGCCATATCGCCTGTTGTATCTCCCACTACCTTTCCCCTTTACGACTAGCCGCTCCTGTCCCCACACCCTCTTTCCCCCTTGTTCCTGGCACACCCCACCTCTCTCATCCCTTCCTTCCTTCGTTTTTGCACTGGGGCGCCCTGTCAATCTAATCCCCCCTTCATCGTGGTCACCAATTTCTCATCTTGCCTGCTACCTTAAAGAAGAAAAACTTCAGTGCTTGCCTGTTTGTTGGTTCCATTGGCTCAAACAACTCGTCCCTAAACGGTCTTTTCTCCCGTTGTTCGACCATTCACCAACCTCATTCACTCATTCTTTTTCGTCCTTTCGTTACTTTTCACTACTTCAAATCAATCGTTACCCGAGCCGAGTCGAGTCAAGTCGAGTCTCGCGTGTTGATCCAGTCGTACCCCGGATTAAACATCAAATCAAACTGCCGACCAAAGTCACATTTGATAATCCCTCCTCTCGGACTTTGCACCCGGTGACTGCGTCCTCCCTTAAGATCCGCAGACCAGACCAGACCAAACCGAACAGGGCCTACTAGACTCACCACAACGTCGAGCATTTAGCGGAAAACTCGCTCGACTTGCTTTGTTCATTCTTCTCCTCAAGTTTGAGACAGACTCCTTTATCTGCCAAACTTGCCTCGTTCGTTTCCATTTCTGGACTCCATCTGTTCTCGTTTAGTCACCACTCGGTTACCTGCTTTTCCTCATCTCTCTTACAAGAGACCCTCGCCTGCAGTCGCCCGTCTTCGGTCCGCAACAAACTTTCACATCGCACAAATAGACTACTCCACGAAGATATCGATCGACGACAGATCCAGCGACAACACCCTCTGTTCGAAATCGTCGAGTGCGAATAATACTGGCCTCCCGTGCCTCGCGACCATCGAATCAACGTACATCCAAGATTTCGAAATTACATCCAGACTTCTGGTTCAACATAGGCTTTTATTAGCTTAGAATTCGAGCAGGTACGAAATTGTCCCATGCTTGTCTTTGGATGAGCTGTTCCATACTGCCCATATACCAATTTCGACCCAAACTCATCACCACATTTCTTGATCAAAATCAAGTACCACTTGCTCTACAAAATTCTCATTTTCTCGAATTCGTCCTATGAAATAAGTCAGCAAGCTAATTGAAACAGTGTTCGAAGCAGGATTGGTGCATTTACTAGTCTAATTCGACTTCGACGAATCTATCTCCTGTGATGAATTAAAGCTTCCGCAACACATATTTCTGCGATATCATACGACCGAGGCAAAATAACGTTTCATCCTCGGATCTTATCATTCACCATGAATCGGTTCAGAAACAAGAAGAAGAGCAAGGATGAGGTTGAGGCTCCTCGGCCCTCGATTGAGTCCGAATCTTCAAGCCCCTTCAGGATGTTCGGCAAGAAGAAGGCTCCTGAAGAGGAGCCCAAGAAAGAACTCGATCTTACAACAGCTCTTCCCTCAACCGACGATTTTCGAACAAGTCTTCTTATGACTAACCTTTCAGCGCGATTCTCTATGCTCCGAGAGCAAGATGATCCCAACACAAAGCTTGGCAAAGCCAGTGACGATAGCGTTCTGTTTCCCAATAGGCAATCGAGGATGATGGACTTTGGCTTTGCTGCTGGACTGGGAGACATTGCTGAGGTTGAATCAGTGAGAGCTCCATTTGCGCGCGAATCCGTGGCATCAAACGACGACGCTTCCTCAATAAACGGGAGTGTCATGGGCCGCTCAAAACCAATTGAAGGAAACAATCTGTTCGGAGGCCGACAAAAGGTGTACAAAATCGGCACTGGAGGAAACAAGGGGGCTATGAGTGGCCGTGTTCTCTATGGCGACGATGTGGCCCAGTCAGCTTTCCAAAAATGGCGACAATCTGAGAAGGATCGTCAGTCGTTAGATCTGCAACAAAGCGAGTCGATTGAGTCTGAGGCAGGAAGGCCCGAGTCTCCCTCTCAGACAGATTACGACCGTAAGAGGGAGACCAACTCAACGACTTCCTCCGGCCCGTCTGCAGCTCGGGACTCCACAGCTGCTACTTCTATCAGCTCTTCTCAGAAGGACCGAGAGTCTTTCGCCAACACATTCCGTACTGCGAGTCCGACACCTCCAGTGGAAAGAACCGTGACTCGAACCCGTCGATTGTATGAGCAAAGTCTGAATCAAGATCTACAAGACCAACAAACGTCGGCACTCTCAAGAATCGACACCCTATCGAAGCGGACTCTTGGAAGCAGAACACCAGATCTTACTCCTCTCGTGCCATCTCCTTCAAGCGCAACATTTGGTGATCGTTTCATGACTCGTTCAGTGTTGGCGAAGGCTAGTGCTCCTAACCTACGATCGTTCAGCCCTCCATCCTCATCTCAGATGAGTCCCGCGGATTCTGTGAACAAGTTCCCCAATATGGACCAGAAGGCCTTTGGTGCCACACCCCCTCTCAGCCCCCCTATCAGTGAAACCGGAGAGATTCAGCCCCTCGACCGAAGCATCATGCTCAGCAGAAACAACAGTCAATATGATGAGTCAAGATTTGCTCAACGGCAAGTGCAAATGCAGCAAGGCCGGGAAACCCCCACCCAGCGGTTCCGTAACGATTCCAACCCTTCTTTGTCGGGCTCTCGTTCTCGTTCTCCCTCTACCCACCGTTCACATGTGGAGAAGAGCGATTTCCAGACCGAGCCTACAGTTCATGAAGAGTCTCAGACTTCGACCTTCTTCCACGACGACGATGATGAGTCGGTCCGCAGCCCCGATCTTTCCGCCACTACCCCTCAAGTCACTGTTGAGAGGCCAGCGGATGTGCAACACCCAGCTTTTAGACGGTCTGCTATGCCAACGCCTCTGATAATTAGTGATGGGCCTGGAGACGTGGCATCTGTCAAGACAGACAACATGCCCAAGGACTCTCCCACCTTAGGACCAACATCAGGAGGATTGAGTGGCATGGTCAGGCAGCATCTACGATCAGACAGTGGCGCCTCATCAATTTATGGCAGCATGCCCAACGATATTGACTTGTCCTCCCGTTTCCCTCCCGAGCGACCTGACGCACATGCGTATGAGCCAAAATCCCTTGACTCCAATGCATGGGAATCGATTGAGAGAGACCTGGCTATGTCAATCGACGGCAGCGTGACTAGTCCCACCCTCTCTTCTGGTCGTATGGAATCGCAAGCTATGCCTGCACCCGAGCCTGTCCAGGAACCGAAACAGACCCATCAGCCAGAGCAGGAAGAGGAGACAGACGATTTTGCTCGCCATCTCGCTGACGGCGCGCGACGTGTTAGGGAGAGATTGACCTCATTCGTCGAGTCTGACAGCGGCGCTACTGCACCAGAAACCCCTCCTCTATCTGAACTGCCACCACCCCCACGCCCGAACGCGCTGGGTATTTTGAAGTCCAAGTCTAGCATCAGCTCCTTAGGCGAAAGAGGTCGAGAGACTGCCGGTCAGTCGAAGGCGAAGAAGCTCCTTGGTCTTCGGGGCACATCACCAGCTTCAGCTGTTTCCCCCCCTCGAGATACCTTTGAGGCGGACAGAATGACACAATCCCCCGAGGGACTGAACGATGCTAACTCGGATGATAAGGAGGCTCCTCATGCCGGTCTCAAGGCTTTCCGTCAAGCCCGCAGGGAACTCCAAAGAATGAAAGAGCTTGAGGTTCAGCAACGTCGCCAGGGTCCTCAGAATCCTCCTGTAACCACCAGGGAGAGAGCTCAAACCGGATCGTCATCCCGAGCACCATCTCAGGAGCGCCGACCTTACCCTCCAATCTCGTACAACCGTGTTCCCAGCGAGGAATCCAGAGCCAACGGTGGCTCTCGTGCCGGCTCTCGTGCCGGTTCCCGCTCAGGATCTAGGGCACCCTCTGAGCGTGACCGAAGCGGTTCTGAAGCAAGCAGCGGAGGACGCTCAGGCAGTCGACCACCTCGTCTCAGAAATGGATCCTTCGCTCGTGATGAATACCAAGGACCCCCCTTGGGCTCCCCAGTTGGAGTCAATGGTAAACCTCGACAAGGCCCGATGATGAGAGCACCCATGGCGCCTGGCCAGGAAATGCGACGGTCACCGCACATGCCTCCTCAGCAGCCGTATCCCGGAAACGCCTCTCCTGGACGTTTTAATCGCCCAGAGAACAGCTTGCATATTCACCCTGCTCATGGTTATGATCTCGGCCAGCCATCGCCCATCTCACCCCTTAACGGGACGCCATCCCCCAACGGCTTCCCCAGCCATGGCCCGGGATCCCAACGGCCTTATGGCCCCGGACCTCCTATGCCAGGCGGCATGATGCGAAACCGAGATATGTCGGAACCTTCGATGAAGCCTTTCGGTTCGCAGATGGGTCCTCGACCTGGACTGGCTGCTCTCAGCGGTGGTGCGGTCTCTACTCCCAACCTTCACAGCAACATGACTGCCCCTCCTCTACCCCCTATCAACCCCCGACGCAAGAACACAGGTGCTGCGCTCGGTGATGCCACCATGAACACCCACCATCGACCTATGAGCCCCGGTAACCCCATGGAACAACGTGGCTTCCGAGGTGAAGATGATGAAGGCGCAGGACAATATCGCCAACGATTACGCAAAGCCACTAGTGAGGCTAACGTAAACGCTCGAGCGAGATCGATGCTCCAAAACCCTCCGCCACCGATGGCTCCTCCGCCTATGCCTCCTAGCACGAGCAGCAACGTGCTTCCCGGTGGCATGATTTAGCGGTACAAAGAAACCGCGTTCAAAACATTTCGATTCTATTAATTCATATTTCGCCCATAACGATGGGTTAACGACGAAGATACCTCACGGCCCCTTTCCTTATTTTGTTGTCTTTTCACCTTAAAACCTAATCCCAAGACTCAGCCCCAGCAAAGTGCTGGACCGCGGGTCTAGACATTGATGTGTATTCCGAGGGTTGAGACTTTTGTCACCCGCGCGTTTCGGTTTGGGAGGGACTTACATGAGTGTTTGAGGGATACCGGGGATCTAGTATTCAGGCGCAACTGAGAGCCCGGCTAGTCAGAGAATCAAGCAGGCCTTTGATTCATGAAACTGGCGACAGGGCAGGCGTGGAAGGAAGCAATGTTTGGAAGCAGAATGGAAAGGAATAAGCGGGCATGCATTCAAAGGCTTGGAAGAGGTGTTTGGTTTTTTGCACGTATAGGATTGGAAGCAGACGGCCAAAAGGCGTAACGGAAATACCATGTCAATTGAGATCACATTGGCCATCAAAACTATTATATACCAAAGATGACATTCGCGTTCAACGTCAGTGCCGAGGATTAAAGACGTGATATTATTGTTCAGTCCCTTTTGCAACGTCCGCCCAGCGCAGTATCATTCGCTGAACTTCCATTAGAACATCAGCCAGGTTCAATGATGAGGTTATCCCATACTCGCATTACGGTCAGGACATACAAAGAATGGCGGTTACCTCTATTACGACTACGAAGGTATGGACTGGTTAGAAAGATATGTACGTCAGAGACGTTCTTGGATATTATCCTGCGAAGAGAAATGTTACTCGTAACAAAGAACAGTGACGACAATGTACCAACCCGTGCCTTTGTCTCTTTTTCAAGTTTCCTTTGGACAACCAGCTAGACGCACATAGAATCGACAGATAAACGTACATTCCCGAGTATTTGGAAATCCCCGAGACACACAGACTTGTGTTGGATATATCCTTTCAAGTCGTTGAACGCGGCTAAGAGCATACCCACCACCACCGTTCACGTCCCAACATCAAACCAAGGCTATTAAGCCCTCAGCCCTACGAAAACCCAGTTGAAAAATTATTTTCCTTCTCTTTTCACTGCTACGTGGCGATGAGTGGGCTTTGCAGCTTGTAAAAGGGCCGACGTGAGGTTGGCGGTTTTATGTAATTGAGGGAGTTTCCGGGTTGGTCTTTCGGACGAGACCGGCAAGAACTCACGGTCCAGGTTTTTGGGGGTCTGTCCCTTCTGAAACAAGGGTCTTTTCAAGGGTTCAGTGGGTGGCGAAATAGCGATGTGGTTGAAAATTTGAGCATGTGATTGGAGCGTTTGAATCCCACTCACCAAAACAACAGATCCGTTTACAGATGAATTACTCGAGCAAGTACAAGACCATCAAAGCGCCGGGCGAAAAGACGCCGAGAAGTGGATTATTCGGAATTTTGAGAAACTTTGGCTTAAGATATTTGTAAGAAAAAAAAAAGCTTTGGTATTGTTCTTGTCCCTAATTCTCAAGCAGTCGCCAAAATAGACTGCGGGTATCGATATTTGTACAGTTGAAAAAGCCCATTCCGTTCCGTTTCCTTCCCCCGAGACAAGTCCCAAAGCGTAGAAGCAAGATACAGTAGAGTAAAACGCCCTTGCAGAAAAAGACCACCGACGTCATTTCTTCCTTTGTGCGCCTCGCAAGCAGAGAGAAACCTTCGCCGAAGACCAAAAATAATAAGACCTGAGAAAACCAGTTTTGCCGATGGAATAAGGTATCAATCAAGTCGAAGAAGTGAAGGTGACGACCGGGTCAAGGTAGAGAAGTAGAGAAAGATGAAGGCAAGTAGGTGCGCCATCATTGAAAGTCGCCAGGTTGTCGTGTCCCATTGGAGCGAGTGTTCCAGACTCTCATCTCATGGTGTTGCAGCTTCTAGTCTGATCCATAGCAGGTGTCGAAGCAGTGAGAGAAGGAGTGAGATAGTTGTCGTCGTCGTAGAGACTCCTCAGTGAAGGCATTTAGCACAGAGGGCAGTTGTTGCACTGCTTGTGACCGCAAGCGGTGCAGGTGGTGCTGATGACAATCATGCCTCCACACTGGCAGCAGTACTCGTAGGCAGGCATGTTGGGTATTTGGTGTAGTAGTTGAAGATGTTCTTAAAGATGTAGTTTGGTTGTGAGTTGAAGAAGTTCTTGGAGTTGAGGCTTGTGGTTGATGATGAGAGGAAAACAAGAGGATAAAAGATGGGAGGAAGAGAGGAATATAAATAGTCGAAGGAGAAGGAGACAAGAGGCAAGGACACACCCCTTGGAGCTTTTTTTCTCTCAAGAGAAGGTAGGACCCTCGGAGGTGTTGATCGGAAGTTCGGGGGCGGGTGAATCAGAGGATGGGGGTGTCATCCGAGAGTCCATGCCCAAGCCCAAGCCCATCTCTCTTGCCGTGCGTGTTAGAGGAAATCCACTTACACGCTATTTTATCCCCGAGCCTCAGGCCAAGTGGGCAGTTCGATTGGTGGTTTGCTTGACTTACACGCTGTCTTGGCACGACGCTACTAGACAAGGCAACCAACCCTTTCCCTGGCGTTACATTTTTTTCGCTTTACTACACAAGGGGGAGTGAGGGGCGGGGGGAACACAAGAAAATCGATGGGTGGGCGAGTGATGAATTCTAGGCTTTTGACTGGTTGGAGATGAAAGGCAAAGACATATACTTTTTACAGTACGATATGTTTGGATATCAATCGATCTCAATTGGAGTGATTGACATTGCTGCTGGTATGTATGTTTATTTTCTTTTCTCTTTTGATCATTGCGACAACATTCGCCTTCTTTTTTCTTTTCGCCGCCTTATGTCTTTCTTATTTCTTTTCTTTTCGCCCTGCGGCTCTTGCTCATCAGGCTAATTTAACTGCCTTAGACCCTGGCGTCACAGGCTAAGGCAGTTCCTTCCCCCATGTCGACTGCCCCTACGTCATCGTGCAATGACGATGTGCGTACAAAGTGGCTAGCTTATTTTATGAGTCGGAGAGGTCGACCGAGCAGAGAAAAGAGAGTGAGACATCGTGACGAGGTTGTAGACCAACCAATCTTCACGAGCAAGATGTTGATCCATGCCATGGAACCCAAGCGCTTAAATCAACAGGCAAAGATCCTCCCGTCTCTTTTTCTCAAGCCACTAAACAAGAGACAAGAATTGACCCCCGTCCATCATGTCCAGACAAGGCTAACCCCCAAATTTTGGCTGAAATGTGTAGTGTGTGTCTCTCTTGTAAGATTTCAGCTTTCCTACTCCAGTTTCCATCTTTCTGCCACTGCATGCATCCGAAGCCGCACATATGCATATTTTATCGACCCACGCGGAAGACACCATTGCATCCGAGAGATGTTCATCTGTATATCCTGTATCATAGCTGTCTTACAACCACAACCTGTGAATTTGTTGAGACAATGACGATGACTGCAGAGCTGCGCCTCGCGGCACATCGTCAGTCGGGCGTTTACAATTGACAAGATCGTCCCCAGATTCAAAGATGATCAGCCTCTGTAAGCTTCATTTGCGGGGTAAGACACAGCACACTGCCGGCTGTCCATCTCGTAGGACTTTGTGTTTTGTAGCTAGAGGAACAAGAATTGCCGATCTGACTACACCAACCCCAGATTTTCTTGTGATCCAATATCTTATTCGCCCCAGGGTTGACATGGATGCATCCGTCTTCCGCAGTCTCGACTCACATCGACAGTTGAACAGTCGACTCTTGTAAGAACAAACCTCAGGTTAACATCTTTAGCGGCGAGCGGGATGACGCATTCCTGTCGGTACAGCTCTCAGCAACGAATCGGGTGTGATAGAAACGTTTTCCTCTTTCACACACTCTCTCTCTGCAAGCTGTTGCATTGGGAGGGTCCTGCAACTGCATCTGCATCTAGGGCCCCCCAGACGAGACGCTACGCTACGCTACACCCCCGCGTGTTGCGCCACCCGTGCATGGATCCCTCCCACCCCGGACAGAGGCTATTATGAAACAGTATGGGGTAAACTTTTTGATATTCGATATCTCTCACCTGTCATCGTCGAGCATTTTATAAGACACTTGTGGAAATTGCGTTGCGCCTGAATCGGAGCATACCTTCGGTAGAGACCTCCGGTAAAGGCAGCAGCGGCTAAAGAGGCATTTTCTGACTTTTTGATCATGAAGGTTTGTCGACGGGCGTTTCACATGTCATTCGCTCTATCTTTATTAGTCTGATCTTACACGTGGAGTCTAATTGGGATGTCAGTGGTGGATTCAACATCCGGATGACCGACATGAGGCTATTGTCAGATATTAGTTAAGTAGACTGGTAGACTGAAATGTTATTGTCACCAGTTTCTCGAGAAGTCCACAAGTAAAGCAAATTCCTTCAATTTGGGATATAGCAATAATATATTACTTTCTAGTAGTCGAATAGTAAAACGCCATGTATGCACTTTCCTTAATAATCACCTCCAAATGATACATACCTTCCATCCCATGATCTCAAATTATTCCATACGCCAGCAAACCCCAGAATTATTAACCCCGAAGCAAAAATATTTCAACCTGTGTATGCTGCCATCCCATTGAATCAATCCACTCCCTTCCAATATCTCTCCAATTATCAGAATCTGAAGAACCCACCACTTGCGCCGGGATCCTGACCTCGTCCATAGAAGGAGGAGGGGCCTTGCTGACGATTGATGTACTGAACAGGAAAGATCTCTTGAGCCTCCCCCTGAAACTGAAGCGCCTGGTGAGCGTGATTGACGCTAGGCCTGGTTGAAGTGATGGTGGTGCGTCCTGCAAGCTCATTGAACATAGCGTTGTGTCCTTCCAGTACTTGAGTCTGTCGTTCCATTCTTGCAGTTGCTTTTTCCATAGCCTCACGAGCTTCTCCTAAAGCGAGCGACTGGTCGGTTTGCACTCCTGCTTCTCGGTAGATGATAGGCTGCTGAGGAAGTTTAGGCATGGGAACGGTCGGTTTAGGGGTTCCAAGCGTCTGGTTGGTACCGAAGTCTGCGCGTTTGTTCGCGGGCTCTAAAGATTCGCTAGGAGCAGGGCGCTTGGATCCAGTAGGAAGAGTAGATCCATTCCCGCCTTCAATTGACTGGCGGATCTTGTTTAATTCGGCGCTCTGGGAGCCTGGCTCCGTCTTGATTTTAGGGACTTCGGGTGCAGTAGGCTTGGAAGACGTCGCTGCTGGAGCTGGAACTTCGAGTTTCTTGTTCACCCACTCTCGGAGGCCGCGCTTTGTTACCTCAAGGGCGAACTTCTGGTGTTCCACTCCAAACATGTCGTAGACCGCTATAGCTGCGATCATGTAGTCTAGCTTGGGGCGCTCGTTCGGTTCGGCAAATTCGGACCAGCCCATGAACATCTTGCTCAGACTGGTGTCAACCCATGCGCGGCGCAGGTTGGCCTTCCTGATATGCGCGACGACATTGTTGTACAGCTGTGTCTTTATCTTGGCGCCATCTGGAATGCAATCAATAGCACGCTGAAGGCGGTCGGCAATAGCTTCATTGTCATCTTTGGCGATGACTGGTTTCTTCTTGGGTGTCTTGGGCACAGGAGAGGCCTGCTCGCCCGCGTTGTTGGTGTCGGCTTCTGTCGACATTGTTGCGGTGATGTTGATGAAAGAAGAAAGAGAAAGAAAGGAGAAAAGAAATGGATCAAAGGGCTGTATTTATACCTGTAGATTGGAGATGAGTGAGTGATTCACTGTCGCCTGGATGTGGATCCTTAGTATATGGTATTTGCTGTACTTATACTTCTGCTGCTCTTCTGCCTTCGCCCAAGTGGACTCTGCATACTTCAAAAGCTGTTGCGTTGCCTTTCTCAAGGGTCAGCGAAGCTCTCTGCGTGTCAACGCGGCAGCAGGAGGAGAATCTCACACGAGAGTACCACATAGCGGCCTCCACATTAGATGAGTTATCTAAAGACCTACACTAACTTACCTAAGGGAGCATAAGGAAACACAAATAACTGCATCGAATTTAGTATAACAGGCCCACTTAGAGGCCGTAACTTTAGGCATCGTGGAGTGATCTCAGGGATAGATCGAGCTTGGAATTGGGTGACCTGATATATTAGAGCTATAGGAACCCGGCCTTCTTCTCTAATCATAATGACTTGGACCAAGACAAGTGGCAGTTTGTAACCTAATCGTTGCATAGCTGATGTGGTCTGTTCTTGAATGTCGCTGTACTCTGCTGGGCTGACGAACTCGCGCTTCAAAGGCGAAGCAATACTATGTTCAACCTCAAACCCTCAGAGAACGAAACATTTTGGCGGTAACGAACAATCTAGGATGTATCGCGGTGAGGTCTGGACGACGCCGTCTCAGTGACTGTGTACCGCCACACATGTCGTTGGGAAGTTTGTGGCTGGTGGGGCTCTGCCGTTGAGATCTGGGGAAAGATCGCAGCGTCCTGCTTGGTCGCGCTCGAAATAAGCTGAAATTGGTCCTTCCTCGCAATCATTTTACTCATAAGCCTTGACTGCAGGTTGTATGGAATATTTAAGTCCCTAAGCTGGGCCAATATTTCTGAGTTCCATCATGGTAGTAAACATCGGTCGGTTCTCACAGATAGAGGCACTGATGAACTAAGCATCTTATCCCATGTTTAAAATGACTGTATCCAGTCAATTCGCTCAGCAAGACTCTCTGTGGACATAATCGAGATGACAGCTTTTATCCCAGCTACATCAACAGAGATGTTCTATTGAGTCACGTCCGACATCGACAGTGGACAGTGGACACAATACATTGCCACTTGTCTATACACGTATCCTCTTCATGCCAACACAAGTAGTCGCTTTGCGATTAGAGCCCATGAGCTTGTGGTCCAAAGGTTCATATATAGAGGCGGGATAAGAGATAGCCAAAGTATCATGAGACATAGTTGGTCTTGGTGGTCGTGCTGGATTCAGGAGGGTCTAAACCGAGGTTGTTATGAGTTAGCGACAAACTTCTCCTCTTGTTTCGGTGGATGGAAATGAATTTACATGGATTTATGATACCAGTAATTGAAGGATTTGGATAAGTTGCCAAAAATACCGTGGCTCAGTGCTGTTGTTGTTCATTTGTGGGCAGCTCGTTCACTCCGAGTAGCTTCCATAATATGACACTTCCCGCTTCGATTGGAGAAGAGTGGAAGAATTAAAGTCCAAGAGAGGCGAGCTTATTGATACTGGAGTTTGGGGGCTTTGGCAGTAATTTCCTTTGCTGGTTTTTTCGAGGAGGCATGTGGGCTCTTGAATGCGCATCGGCGCCAACCGGCAGGCAGGTGCACCCATTTGTATCTTGGAAGGAGCCACTCCTGCCACCATTCCTTTGGCCGTTGGGCTTTTCTCGCTGCCTCTACTTCACCCAAATTCTTCAAGACTTCTTCACTTGACGAGTGTCATCAGAAAACCCCTATCGCATTTGTCAACGCCGCCGACTACACAAACCAGATCCGACATCAACGAAAACGAAAAACACCATCTCTGTCAGTCTCCCTCCGATCGCAAGTGACCGGTCCGTAGCTCTGCGAGCCATTCCTTGAAGCCCCGGCTACGATCCCGCCCGACGATGCAAAGCTGCGATCATGTCGAAGCACCACGCCTATATGCTTCCTGGCGCCTTACTAGCCATGTAGCTTAGCCAAGGAGATTAGCCTTGCTGTAGGGGACTTTGAGAGTCGATGGAATATCATCCGAGAGGTCGGTCGCGACGTTCTGAAGCGCATTCCATACCTTCATTTCTATCATCGTGGTGGCAACAAGTTGGTCTGAACACGAGAACAGAACAAATTGCCTAAGCAACTGACAGCTGGCTTTGAATATTCAGAAATCGTACCATGTGTCTGTTTTCGCTTTCTCATTACTTCGAGTGTCTCCCAATATGTGCCCGTGGCGGAACTTCATAATTCCTGAAGCTGTTCTAGACTATATTTGACGACGCTCATGAAACTTGTCGCCCTCAGGCCATCTCATCCGACGATTCAGTACAGCGTCCCGCCAGGACAAGAACGCCCATATTGGGCGACAAAAATTGCATCGTTACAAGGGCTTAGGAGATTATCGACAGAAGTATCCAGCAACGAAAGGGCTGCACGAGCATTGGTTACCCTACACCCTCGCCGCTAGTCTTATTACCTTGACGGAGACGGCGATGAGGTATTTCGGGACAACGGGCAACGGCGGTTTGATCTCAGATCTATTCGCTGGGAAGACTCCGACATCAACTAAAGTCTAGAGACTTGGAGGTAGGTGTTATTGAGTTGGAGGGTACTTGTGAGTTAGGAATGAATGGAATATACGAGAAAAGAGCCTGACTCCGTAATAAGGTTTAATCCGAGCTGACCGTTGGAATCTATCGGTTCTCAGATCCAGCTCAGCTAGGTCAACCACGCCTTAAACAATGTCACCTTACTCGACAATCGGAGCGAACATCCTGAAACTTTTCGGATCTGATTACTGGTACGGAGATCTCGGGAATAAATGCTATTTGTATCCTGATCTTTCAAGTATATTGATTATTTCCGAAGATGGTCATCTAATTCGGAGAAACCCGTCAAGAATGGCAACTTCCAGTCTCCTGCTGAAGGTTCTAGACTGGCTATCAGCTGCTTTGATGGACTTATCATCTATCATTCGAGATCAGACAAAACTACCGGCAGCCGGCAATGTCAGAAGAGGAGGCGATGGCCAAAAAGTTGCAATTTAGCTGCCTTATACGGCTAGTCTGTTCCGGACATGGTATCCCCGCCCGGCTCCGGCCAGGCGATTACAAGGCGAAACAAGCACCAACAATTGATGTTGGAAACTCAGATCCTGAACTGCACTTGGCAAAAAGAGCCTCTATCACTACGGAATTAAAGCTGCACTCATCGTTCGATTGACGAACACCAGTTGATCCTGTAATAGTGGTCCCTTCTACGCCGCATCCCATAAGTGGTACTCTACTTTACGCTTATACGCTGAAGCTGAAACCCTTGTCTTACTGCTATCCAATTCAATCAATCGCTGCATTTATTGCACTGCAACCTTCCTGGTATTTTGCTACGGGGTATCCCCATGGCTCCAGGTGGTAGGAAGAAGGGGAAAAAAGTACCTTCTGGTCCAGTTGCCGACAAGCCATGCCATAACTGTCGACGCCGAAGGCTTCGCTGTGACCGTTTGCTTCCCCACTGCGCAAAGTGCGAAGCAAAAGGTGTGGATTGTCTTGGCTACTCTCAAATCTTCCAGTGGACGGGTGCCGTTGCTTCAAGAGGCAGATTGGCCGGACAGCAGTCGAGCGCTGCCTTGTACACACCAGCTCGCCCTACCACAGCTCGTTCGAGAGCTTCGCTATCTTCCGTTTCTTCACTTTCTTCTAACTCTCCAGCCTCCTCCTCCTCTGCTTCCTCCATTGCTTCACCGTCTGTTCCATCATCATCACCTGCATTTATAGCGCCCGCTCTCTCTCAAGTCGACGAGGTTACAGAGACTTCAGAAGCTGAGTCTGAATCTGGCTCTGAAGTGGACATATTCAATGACAACTACATCGATGATCAAAATAATGGTGGTGATGATGATGCAACCCCCCTAGCGAGTGGTGATACGCAACTCGTCTGTACCACCAACAATAACTGTCCCCTGGCATCGGAAACCTCGACCCCGTGGGTGCTCGTCGATCCCTTGTACCAAGACATTACGAGCAACCACAGACAGTATCTCGCTTATTGTACGCAGCCCTTGGTCTTCATTGGCCCCGAGAAAGTAACAAAGGGAATGAGAGAGACATGTACTGACTGCTTCCAGTTGATGCGCGGCTCAGTCGAGATTTTGTAGCCTACGATGTTCCCGACAACCCGTTTCGAAACCTACTCAAATTTACTCAGGCCCAACCTCTGCTACGTCAGGTCATCATTGCTGCTTCAGCGACGCACATGTACAACCGCTCGAGGCCATGGTTGTCTTCGGAGTCGCTGGAGAGGGGGCTAGGTCCGAGAAATCTGCTGATGGACGCCCTCGAGGCCAAGCACCAGGTCTTACGGATGTTACCCTCCGCTTTGCAGAGCATCGAGTCTATTGGAGGTGACATTGTTCTGGCAGCGATCTTGTTCCTGATCAATGTAGAGCTGATAGAGTCGGGAAAACACAACTGGAAGACCCATTTTGATGGCGCTGGAAAGATCATGAAGCTGCTGGGACCAGTGTCAGATATAGATGAGAGCTTAAGAGACTACATTGTATCTGACTGCTTTATGTGAGTTGAGAAGACCCCGCTGCTAACTGTGTGCTAACCTGTATCAGATACTATATACTGGAGTCAACATTCAGACCCACGGCATCAGATTCCCATTCATATTTCGACTCATGTGAAGCATTAAAAATACTTGGCAAAACATCAAATAGCTATTATTGCTGCCCACCCGAACTCCTCGAAATCATGCTTATCGCAGCGCGACTATCTAATACGAAAAACGATGATGTCGTTTCGGCCGATATGGTTACCGCTGCCGGAGCAGCATTATTAGACCGAGCTCGAAATTTTGACGTTCTTCCATGGGCACAAGATATCAATTTCAGCACGATCACATTATCCGACCAGGATCCAGTATTAAGTCGTTTTCGAGTAGCGACCTCTCATCGACTGGCCATCTGTCTCTACATTCTACACGCGATACCAACTGTGGGGGCTTGGGTCGGCGAGGAACTGGCGGACGCAATATTCGCGGAGTTGCATCAAGTGTTGTGTATGATCCCCGACGACGACATCAATTTGAAGGCGACAACGTGGGTGACCTTTGTCTTTGGAGCGTGCGCCAGAACGCCGGAGATGAAGGATTGGGTTACGGTTCAGATCAAGAAGCTTATGATTGAGAGTCCTTGGGGTTTCTTGTATGCGGCGAGAGACGCTTTGCAAATGCTTTGGAGTGTTCAAGCTGAAGGGATGCCGATGACGAGTTGGGTACAGACTCTGAGAGATCTGCATATGGACTTTTTGATCGTTTAGATACGGTGCTGGGATTGGGCCGTCATCTTCAGGGCAGGAGCCGGAGTCACGGCACACCTATGGCACATCTGTTGCCATCTTCCCTCTGGCGTTTGGTTTTGACATTTGTCAGGCAGCCAACAACGGCAGCTTGGAAAATGTCTTGGGGGCATGGGACTACGTGGGTACAAAGTTCAGTCAATCTGAGTACAGTTAATGATTTACGGAACCATGATTTTCAGATTAGGTACTTTCAATTTGGTCTGATAAATCGAGGGAAATTCGAAGTTACTACGGAATGAGGAGCAAGTAGTAGCACAAAACTTGAGACTACTTTGACCAACGTGCCGTGAAATCTGTCGAACGTGAGATATGACCTTTGGCCGTGGCAATGGTGTCTTACCCAGGCATGGCTCCCGTGGGATTGGAACTGCCATCCGCCGACCTCAACCTGACGCAAGAGCAGGATCCCTCATTCCTGCTTGGAACCTACTAGCTCTCGAGCTGTCAGGCAACCTGTTCTTCCGCTCTTTATCTCAACAATCGATCAAGACCCCCAGCGAACAATAATATTCCTCTACTCAGCCATAGCAAGGCTGACCTCAACACGACACGAGCCTCAAAACCCAGCCGACTATTTTCGGAAGCCCAGGGGAGAGAGGGGCTGAGAAACATGGAAACAACCACGGTCAGCCTTGAGGTTGTACACCAAATATCAACCTCGTCGACCGAGTATGTTGCACAAGTGTCACGCGCTGCCCCTGACTGACGGCTTCGGAGAACATGCGCCCCGGAGAGAAGAGCTGAAACAAATTGGGTGAGCTGCATGTACTGGACGAGCTGGATTTACTGCGGACACGTCTGGTACATAGTTTCGGACGGTGGCATGTTAGACAGAGGCGTGTCTTTCAAGGAGGTGACATCGGATGATGTTCCGGTTCCTATGGTTAATTGAACTTACGTATACATTTGATGGGATGACATGGGATGAGACATGCTGGGCATAAAGTATATCCAATAGATGGCATCATGCAAATACGGTGAGCACGGATAGACCCTTGATTCGCATAGTGTATATGCTTAATATAGTGGAGTTTTGTTGGTCCGAGTTATATGGGATGAGTTGACAGCGCATAGACTGCTATTTTTGCTAAGGCATGAAATTGGGGGTTTGTGTAAGTCATTGAGGATATTCTATTTGATGGTGGGTTGTAATTTATAGCGAATTACAAGTTGGAGTGTGGTTGTGTCAGGAACGAGGTTGGTATTGGATGTTGCCTCTCAGATAGCACATGATGAACATGGCGGAGGTATGGCGAGTACATGCTTACACTGACAAATGTTTGTAAGTCAATTTATCCATACAATCTTAGATGTATGGTCCAAAGGCTTATTCGAGTCCGAACGGATGTAAGTAAGATATTAGTTATTAAACATCAGTGGCCAGATGAGTTAAGGTCATATTATAAAACAGGAAGCAAAAATAGACGCTAACAAGGTAATCATAAAATCATACCATGTAAGAACTAAATATCTACTTTGCCATTATATCATCTCTCGTGTAGACCCGTAAACCCATTACCTAGTGAACCAGCATTAGATACTCCTCCAGATAATCCCCTAGTCCAGGTATATCGACCAACAGAAATACAGTAATCATTGCATAAACTCCAGAACCATATACTCCTCATATCCTAGCAGCCACTCGGGTGCCGTTTTTGGAACATAGTGCCAAGGCATACAGTTCTATCCACTCCTGATCATCACGCGACTCAAGCTGCGAGTAAGTCTGCACCATCCTAGCCACAACGTAGTGCGTTTCCAGTAGAGCATATTGTTCTATAGCCACTTGTCAGCTTTCAATACTATGTCAGTGAAGGGGCAGCTTACGTCCGATACAAGCTCGAGCTCCGCCGTTGAAGGGAAGATAGCCCCAGCCAGGTCTCAGATCCTGCCACCTCTCCGGCACAAACTCTTCAGGCTCAGGACCAAAAACGTCTTTGTTGCGATGCATGGCGTACACGTTGTAGAACATGGCTGTTCCTTTGGAAATGAAGAGTGGCGATTGTCCGTCGGCGCCGCCACCACGGGGGATGGTGGTGTCCCTGACTGCGACGCGGGCGTTTGTGGGAATGACAGGATGCAGCCTCAGGGCTGTTTTGTCAGAATAACGGTTATAGGGCTGATTGGAAGTTTGGCTTACATTCGTTGACACACCATTTTAAATATGTCATTTCTTTTAGTTGGTTTGCTGTAGGGGGTTCTTGGCCTGCCGCTTTGGTGACTTCGTCTCTGAGTCTGGCGTATATTCTTGGGTTCTTTGCTAGAAAGAAAAAGAGGTTGCTTAGGAGACTTGATGTTGTATCGCGGCTTGCTAGGAGAATGTGAAGAATGTGATCACTCAGGCCTTTCCTGTCGTCCACTATGGCCATCATGTCTGTGAGGAAAGTGCCTTCCGAACCGTCCTTGGGACTGTTTAGGGACTCTTCGATGAAGGTATCGAGGTATTCGTACACCCTCTTCTTAGCCCTCTTTGCTGTAAAGCTGAACTTGAGACGGTGCAGAGGACCAAGCTGCATCTGTTGAATGATCTCCTCAGAGCAGATCATGTAATCATCAACAAATCGCTGCTCTCTGGTATGATCTGCTGTCTCACTGAGCATGTTGGTCGAGTGTCCCATGAGAAACTCCGTGGAGACATCCATAGTGAGAGCTAGGAACAGAGGCTGGAGATCGACTTCAGAGCCATCTGTTGGAACATGTTTTGAGAATGCTTGAAAGTTCCGCTCCAGAGTCTCTAGGAACGGGGCGGGATTGTCTTTCCTGAAACTCTGTCTCAGTATCTGCCGGGCGTGCTTCCATGTATGTCCGGATAAGACAAAGATGCCTTGTCCAAAGACATTGCCAATGACTGAAGTTCGAAACTCTGGAAGATCAAAGTCTTCACAAGCTGCAGCGAGGATCTGCTTGAGATTCTGAGGGTCGCATGTGTAGACACACTGCCATGACCATCTTCTTTCTATGTATGTAGTTCCCATTTGCTTGAAGGCCTGCCACGTGCTATCCAGATACCATTCCGGAGCTTCACCGAAGATAACCTTGTATAGGAAGTCGAAGCCAACGATGGGATCTTTCACGGGGACTTTGCTCGCAGCATCTTGACAGCCTTGAGCTTGTGCGAGTCTCCATCTTCGGAAGTATGTCTCAAGTGCACGGAGAGGGATCGGAAGAAAGAGGAGGCAGGCAGTGGCAATAAAGTGCTGCTGGAGGAACTGAAGAAAAAGTAGGCTGAACATGATGTCTGAGGAAGGAAGGAGGCTTGCTTGAAGAAAATGGGAAAGAGCCAAAGCCACTGACTGTGTGGGATTAGGCAGGATAAAGTACCTCGATGAGAAAAAAAAGCAAAGAAGGAAAAACATACAGTCGAATTATTATCCCCGAATGCCTGAATCAAATGTCCCAGATCTGGACCACAAAGATAATTGAGCCCAACATACGCCCCCCTTTGTCCTTGTCCCTGTCAAGGTCATGTCCATGTCCATGTCCAGCATCATGGGAACGAAGTATCGTGACGCCCGAGATGCATCCAACACTCGCATAACCAACAATGGGAAAATAGAAAAAGAGGGCTGATAGGAAGTTTCCCATTTTTGGTGTATGCATATATTTTATTTCCAGAAACCCAATGAAGAAGGGTTGTCCATGGGGAAGGGCTCGGTCTGCTTAGAATAGGGATCCCTAGTATATCCTGCCCCCACAACACAACCCTTCAAAGCAGGTCCTGTCACTACCAATACACTCCTGCTGTGCGACTGAAAAAGCAGGGAATTATGGGATCATTTGTAGAGAAATCTATCTTTATGAGCTATGAACAAAGGGGATAGGGGCAGGCGTCGATCGAATACGCAGTTCTGTACTTCCCTACTCTATGGACAAGGGCCTGCATACCGGCTGTACTCGTAATTGCTTGGCCTGAGAAGACATATATTCGATCCGCCACGTCAAAAAAGAGCAGGATGTTGTGACACGAATGGGTGATGACGGCTTCTAATCTGGCCATGCCAGGGGTATGGGATAGGTACTAGTAGTCAGACATGGGTTTATAGAGAGTACCGCGGGAAGTGACAGCTGCGGTTCCGGCATGAGCATGAGGTCCGGCATGAGCATGAGGTCCGGCATGAATACGCAACGTACGCAAGATGATTTCAGATGCGGCACAGACCGAGACAGCGTAATTCACCTCAAGACAATACAAGACAAGACATTGGAGCCAGTACAGGACGAGACATGGGATCAGTATATTGATCTACTAATCTATGCAGGGCTTGGTACAAGGTTGTCGTCATTGACAACCTTGTACATGACCTATCTCAATTTGCATAAGTCAATACTCGTTAATGTGCTGGAAGGAGGACTGACTAGCATACACCCATAAGACCAACAGACATTGACTGACGGTTCAACCGGATATACAAAGGCTATACAAATCTATAAAAGGCAAATGTGCCGTTAGCATATAAGAACAAGCCTTGTTTTAATGGTCTGTTCTAATAACTCTGGTCCGTGGGGATGTCTTGCATATCTGACCAATTCACTTATTTGTTTCAGAAGAGGAGATGGTGGGGAACAGAGTAAATTATATTGACTACCTAAGTAAGCTTAGGTTAGCTGACCGTTGTAGTATTTTCAGCCTTCTTAAAGTGCTTTTTCCTGGTTGACGAGGCGTTTGACGGCCCGCAATGGAGCATGGGGGAGCAGAGCACTGACGTTTCTTTTTCAAGGGTTTGTTGGCGGGTAAATGTGAGGCTACAATATTATTGGTAAAAGAAGTACTATACAGAGTGATGAATATCTACAGATCCATGAATATCTACACCGATATCTATACCAGGTATCATGACACGGTATGATAGGATACATCAACCATAGATGATAGATGGTACCTAGTATCAATCCTTGCTACTCTTACCTCTATGCATCTACATGTTGTGAGTGGTCATATTCGGACCTTTGATGACATCTGTTTGGAAACAAAACGCCAAGAAGAATAGACAAAACAGTTCATCCGTACCTAGTCCCATTCTACCGCCTCACGCTATCGCACGGCTAGGTCGATCCCCGAGTAATTGAGTTTCTGCATTAGGAACCGGTGTCTCAGGTAAAAAGTAATGTTGGTTGTGTTATGGCGTTAGTACAGAAGTGCAAGTGCACGTACACATACACGCCCCGTGCTTTACAAGATCCTGCGTTCGTTCTTGTCTTTTCTGTCTGTCTCTCTCTTCTTGTCTCTAACCTGAGTAAGTCACTTAATATAGTGATACCCCGGAATAGGCTGTGCTGTGTTGCAGACGAAAATACATGCGGCTCCTTCGTTGGCTGCCAGGGCGAGTGGCTGACAGTCTGACTTTCTAATAGGATAGACCCTAGGATCAGTGTAACTCATCAACTCCCTCTCCGACGTGTACAGTGTCAGCCGGGCTCGGGCGGCCCAAGCTGTCGGATCCTTCCAAGATGTGACAATCAAATCTGGTTGCATTGATTGATCTGACATGGATTCTGGTCAATAACTAATTGGGGATCGCTGCAGATGTAGTGTTAGTGTACTTGTACTGTACCTAATGACTAGCAGTGTACCCTACTAAACTACAACGAGATAGGCTCTATCTTTTAGTGCTTCAGCTGCTGTGCTTCTCTCATTCCTGCCCTTCTATCTTTCTATGGATAGGTACCTAGGTAGTCAGCTGAATAGCCTATCCCCCTGCCCGTTTTAATGATCGACTGTCGCATCGTATTTAACCCTGCACCACCCCATCAAGCCTCTTCTCTTACCCCCTCGGTCATGGACTCTTTCTATCTGGCTGTAAATCTTTGTCGGTTTCTGTGCCACTTACATGCGTGTTTCCAATATCCTTTCCTTTGATTCAGCCTCTTTTTTCTCTTCTCTTTTCTTGTTCCCTCTCTTCCTTCTCATTCCATTCTCAGTGTTGCATTGTTCTTGGCCACATGATGGTGTCGACTGTCCCACCTACCGACGACGCCTCCTCCATAAATGAGCATGAACCCTCTATATCTCAAGTCTTTGGCGAGCCTGTCCTTGACTTACACCTGACGCTATGGGACGTATTCGAAAACGCCGTGGCGTTGAAGCCGGATGGCGACGCCATTGTCTCGCTGTGGCAGCCACGCGGTCACTTGTCTAACAGTGATCTTTCGCCTAGCCTCAACGGCAACGATAGGTCGTACCTCGCATGGACCTATACTGAACTCAAGGACAAAGCAGAGCGAGTAGCCGAGACCTTGGACCGTCTGGGTTGTCGTCCTGGAATGCGGCTGGCCGTTGTGCTTGGTAACTGTGCCGAGTGGGCGTTGTTCTTCTGGGTGGCGGCCAAAATGCGGATGACATTTGTGCCTGTCGATGCAACGGTTGCGAGAGATGCTAAGGCGACGATATTGTCTATTAAGCCACATGTGGTGGTGGCACAAGACGATGAGGGTGCGAAGGCGCTTGATCTCCCCGACGCCCAGTTCCTGGAGTCGACCATCCGTATAGTGTGTACAGGGGAGAAGTTCGAAGGTTGGTTGGAGCTATCCGAGGTACTCAGTCCTGGAGACGAGTTGTTAGAGTCGACGCCCAAGATCACAAACGGGGTGGAAGCACATACCAGCGAAGAAGACGACGCAGCATTGATCATCTTCACCAGCGGAACAACAGGCCAGCCCAAAGGATGTTGGCATACAAACAAAAACGTCATATCCCAGTGCTGTGACTTTGACCCAGAAGTCAACACCATGGGAAAGTTGAGATGGCTTATCCACACACCCGTCTCGCACATGTTCGCGATCAACAACGCTCTCCGCGCATGGCGTTGGAGCGGCTCAGCCGTCCTTCCCTCCAGAACCTTCAACGTGGGAGCCACGCTCGAAGCCCTCGTGCAAGAGCGATGCCACATAATGTCCGCCACTCCCACCCTCGTCAAAGCCCTGATGGCGCATCCCAACTTCCCCAGCGTAGATCAACTCGATCTTCGCATCGTCACCATCGGAGGCACATCAATCGGCCCAGAAGACATCCGACTCTGTTGCGACGGTCTCGGCGCGCAAATGGCAATCCAAGTATTCGGCATGAGCGAAGGCGCTCCCATCATCACCTGGAAGAGAACCGACCCTGATTTGGTCGACAGCTGGCATCCGGGAGTTGGCAAGGTTTTGCCAGGGGCTGCAGTGAGGATCTGCCGGCCCGAAACGCGTGAAATACTACCCCGATCGGAGATCGGCGAATTACATATTGGCGGCACATCTGTCATATCAAAATATTACAACAGGGATCCTGATGGGGCCATGTACACTGACGAAACAGGCAATTGGTTAGTGACAGGCGACCAAGCCAGAATTGATGACAAGGGAATTGTGTATATTCTTGGTCGGTATAAAGATCTCATCATCCGGGGTGGTCAGAATATTTATCCCATCAAGATTGAACAGGAGCTTCAGCAGCTCCAAGGACTACAGGTAAGCCATCATATCCATTATGGCAGGGGTCTCGCTAATATATCGCCAGGTTCAAGTTGTTGGCGTACCAGATGATTTGGCTGGCCAAGTCCCTGTCGCCGTTGTTGTTCTACCAGACGATGCTACAAAATCGCAAGTTATCGAAAAGGCTAGAAGTGCAGATCAACGTTACGCTTTGGATGGCGTATACACACTCGAAGAACTTGGTCTCAAGGCGTTTCCTTTGACATCGCTTGGAAAAGTGAAGAAGGAGCATCTCAAGAAGTTAATTCTGGAACATCGACAACCAAAATCTCCGTCCAAGATGGTGGTCGCCAAGGCAGCTATCACCAAAGGCGCTGCACCGCCGCCGTTTGTACAGAAGTTACTCGGCATTTGCGAACAACTTACTGGAACTCGACCCGCGATAACAGAGAGCTTCAAGTATCTCGCTGACAGCATTACTCTGCTACGCTACTGCGATCAGGTACTACGTGTCTGCGGTCAAAGACTCTATCTACAAGACTTTCTCGAGAACGATACCATCGAGAAACAGGCGCAGCTCCTCGTCTCTCGAAAGTTCCAACAAGCACGCCTTGTCATCGCTCCCGAGATCCCAAAGTCCAACTTCCAGCAAACCAAACAACTCATTCAAGCCGCTCCAAGCTATACTCAAGAAATCACGACTCTCCCCAGGGATTTCAAGGACAAGGACAAAGACACGTTCTACCACGCCAGACGCGCCGTGGTACGCGCTGGCCTCTCCGCCTCGGACATCGAAGACGTCCTACCCATCCGACACTCGCTGCATCGGACGGCGATTGGATCCCGTCCGCAGTCCTACCACAACCGCATGGTCTTTCGCATCTGCAACGTTGCTCAGCATCAGATTCTGCGCGCCCTCGAAAAGGCGCTGGCCTCGAGGCCGATGCTCAGGACCGTTGTGTTCCCTGACTCGAACCGTATACCGTTTCACGCTGTGCTGGCTTCCAGTCCTGCTCTCCTCGCCCAGCTTGTTCACGAGGTTGAGGTCGAAACTGAGGAAGATGCATGGGAGATCTTGAAGGATGGCTCTGGACATAGTCATTCGTCGCCGTTTATGTTTCAGGCGGAGTTGGTGAGGACGTTTGGCGGGCAGGGTTTTCTTTGCTTTACTTTTAATCACTCTGTTATTGATGCGCTGTCAATCACGAACTGGTACCACGATCTCGATCACTGGATCCAAGACATAAACACAAACATCCCTGCACTGACACCCTACCGGCTCTTTTCCGATCTGTTTACTCAATATGAGGACAGTGAGCCTGCGCAGAACAGTGTTGCTTTCCATGTTCGAAAGCTTCGAGGTATCTCTCGCTACGGTCGCGCACTATGGCCTCCACAGAAGGCACCTGGTATGATGATTTGTAATGATGAAGGGTCATCATATGCCAGAGAACGACGTCAAATTCGCAGTCAAGTCTGGAACGGCGAGTGGGAGTGTCGCGCAAATGAGTTCCAGTACCCACGATCTGGTCGCGTTCTGGCATTGTCGGGTCTCACAAAGCTGCAGAATGAACATTATATCCATCCTTCACTATTCACCAAGAGCGCTATCATTCTTTTCAACGTTCTTCAAACTGGTTCTTCCCACGCGCTCCTCAACGTCTGGGAAAGCGGTCGCTCATGGCCGTTTGTACCGAAATGGATGAACAAACTTCTTCCTCCACCGATGAGCATTGACGGTCCTACCGTCCAATGGGTACTTAACATGACAGAAGTTATTCGCAACGAGACAGTTATGGAGTTTCTTCAGCGCATGCTAGCTGAAAGAGATGAAGGAAAGCAATATGAGCACGTCCCTTGGAACAAAGTGATCCAAAAGCTCGACGACGAAGGCCCAGCCGCCGCCGACGCATCATTCAGACAAGCATTCGTCTGGGACGTATCCATGGCCGCAAGCTTCTCAGGCGGACCATCACATTTCAAGACATTTGAACCTGTCGCTCGCTACGACTGGCCAGACTGGTAAGCAACATTTCCCCTCCCTCTTAGTAACTTAACTAACATCTCACAGTGGCTTCTTTTGGAACGCATTCATGATTGACGCAGTGAATTTATATTTTATCGCTTCTTGGGACACGGCGCAAATGAATGACATGGAAGTTGACGGACATTGTGATGGGTTATCTGATGTTTTGAGAAAATTGGGAGATGAGAGTAACTGGGATAAGAAATTGAGGGATGTATTTGATTTATGATAATGATGTTATGAATGGATGGATAGGTATTGGGAGGCGTTGTGAGTTATCGGTTTAATTAATTCATGTTTTGTCTTGTTAATGCTATATTCAAGAGTACAAATCATCCAACACTTATTCGCTTGCTTGTAGTAAATGATAAAGAGATGTGGTTGCGATAGTCTTCCACACATGTATAAAACCCCAATGTTGACTCCGCCATCCTAAACTTGCATGCCTATGCATATGGCTTCTTCCTTGCCCTTCCTTTTTGCTCCTTCTCTTCTTTAAGACCTCTTCTTGACCAACTCTTTAATCTTTGTAGACGGTATTTGAACTATGCCCTCTGGGGGCTTTCCGAGGCTAGCCTGGGTGGATGTCGTGTGTCGAAGTAGATGCTTGATAGTCCTTCTCTTGGAACGCAATATGTCGCTGTGAAGTGCGAGAGTCGCTTCTTTCTTCAGAAGGAGGCTTCGCGGAACCGAAATAGTTTCTGTTCTTCATTTTGTTCTCGGCCAGATTATCAGAAGTTGATTTCGGTGTCCGGTGACCCTTCGGGGTCTATGCCAGGGGCTTGCTAAGCAGAGGGCAACCTAATTTGTAGCCCATACGGGCTCTGGAAGCGAGTGTTCGTATATTGGTATGTACCTCTTCCCTTTTGCAATAACCTTGACTAGTAAACGGCAGTAGTGTAGGTCTGTAGCCGCCGGTCTGAACTGCGTTTGCTGGCTTGGCTAGTCCAGGAGGTCTCAGCGTGCTTACCCGTACAACATGGATTTCGTCTTTGCTATCGACCGTTGATCGTATGTGTCCAATATGTTGAGGTTTTGTCTTTGACCCTCAAAGATACTCTCAACGATCTTCTTCTATGGAGAAGATCTTACTTCTCAGAGGTCTTGAGTTCAGGGACCTTGAGATCAGAGGCTTTGGGTACTTTCCCCCTGAGCTTAGAGCAAAGCGCGGTTTGCAATCTGGCATATCGCCTTGCAAGTCGTTGACGATAGATAAGCAGTCGACCCTTTTTAGCCTGACGTTCGACGGCTGCTGTCTTGAGGTCAAAGACACCGCCCTGGTTTGTAGAAGATGTATTTGTCTTGCGTTTAGATTTATAAGTCTTTAGTAGAGAACATAAAGTGGTTATGCTGTTTGTGGAAGATGCAACATGTGCATCATGTTCCTGAAGAACGTCCTCTAAAGATCTTGAGAGAGGATGATCGATGACTTCTTGTGGGAGATCAAGGTTCTCTGAGAATTTTGGCACACGGAAGGGCTGTGTAGAAGATTCCATTGTGTCAGATATGTGTAGAGATAATGAATAGATGGTGAGAAATCCAAGGCTGTAGAGCAAGCAACTTGTGTATGGCAAGCGGGTGTATAGCAACAGGTTCTTATAGCAAGAAATACGAATATGCTTGGGAAACGTTCTGGAGAGGGAAATGTCTGTCCTAGACGTGAATATTTAGCCTGTTCAAAACTTTCTTTGAACAAATCTCTCGTCCTCTGGTTGTGTGCTCTTTTCCAATGGAATACCAATAGGTTTGTGAAGAAGCGTTTTAAGTCTTATTAACTGAACAATGAGTCGACAAAGGAGAACTCAATATCAAGGAGTGAACATAAAGAAGTTCTTCGAAGAACACGGGCCACATGTTCGTGCGAATATCTTCAACGTATTCTTTGTTCTCAACCATTGTTCAAAGACACTCCCACTAGACACTGTCTAGAATTACTATATAACTTGGAAATGTGAATGTCAATATCTCTTTTCTTTCTTCATCAACTTCTAAAGTTTCTTCACCCTCACACTTCCACCCATCTTCGAGCCTGAGCTTTGTACCGGTTACTTACACACAGGCTAAAATAACACCACAACTCATTTTGATCTGATCATCAAGGTTTGTAAAGCTCCTCTCCTTCTTTAACCTTTTTCACTTTTCTGCTAAAATCAACCCATATCGCAATCATGGTTTTCTTTCCTAGCGGTCGTCAGCATTACCATGAGCCTCTTCCCCTTCGTCGACCAACCTTCATCGACAACCCCTCATCTTTCTCGCAATGTAAGCGCAGTCATAGGCCCTCTCCTCTCGACTTGGCCGATGTGGACACCGAGGCAAAGGCTAAGTTGCCTGTGGTAAACTCTCAGCTGTCTAGCCATACCTTCTGGGTGCAGTTGCTCGCCGAGTGCGGCGACGTGAGTCCTTTGTCTTCGCCCATCGAGCGTAGGTCGCTCGATGTCGATAGACAGTTGGATAGTGAAGCTCAGCCTTCTGAGCAAGGGTACATCCTTGTGTCTCCTTTAAGTGTGCTTGGATCTCCCGAACCAACCTTCTGCGTATCGCCCCTGGATGAGAATGATACTGCGCACACTGACGCTCTCGGTGAGTATGAGTTTGTCCTTGCCTCCGCTAGTACAGAGAGCGAGGGTTGGTCTGTTATCGCACAGCCAAGCTCAGAAGATCCCATGTCCGCTGGCGGCGTCAGCCTTTGGTCTAACCCCTTCTCAGATGAGTACGAGGACAATTCTCTTGACTCCCCAGTTTCGCCGTCCTTAGAGCCATCTTTGGAGGAGCTCAATTCCATGTCTCCTGACAACTTCTCACTTGATGAGCCATTTGTATCAGCCCAGGAAGAATTTGGCCCATCGTCGAACCCCTTTTCGCCTAACTATGAGTACGCTCCTTCCCCTGATATCTCCCCAGTTCATGGTTGGACTATAGTGACTCAAGATTGGAGCCCTGTGCCTGAGCAGGGCGCTGTTGGCCATTTCTCTGACGATTCTAGCGATGATGGTCTTGAGATCCAACATGTACGACAACGGATGCCACACCCACTTGTCGCGACGCCGGAGGTTCCTACTACGGATGATGGTGTCAATACCGTCGGATACGTAGCATACTCTCCTCGCCCATTTCTGACGCGTAGTGCTGGTGGTGGTTATGGATACATCACCGATGCGACTCTTCCAGCAAGTCGTTATGGAACCTTTGGCACTGAGGATCCGTCGACTCCTCGATCGCCGTGGGTTGACGAGAGCGAGACTAGTATGCTACTCCGCGCACATACTATGGACGAACATCTTGACGGTGGGTGTAGTGCTTGGGACGATGTTTTCTTCATTATCATGTCGCTGCTCTTCTTTGCTGTCTCCAGCATCTACGTATTCATCCTGCTTTCGGTTCTGCAGCATATGGTGGTAAGTCGTTGAAGAGAAGAACTTGTAGAGAAGCAGTTACGGCGCGGTTGACTCCCTCAGGTGGGCGTCAGAAGAATTAGCCGGCGACAGTATAAGAAACGAAATAATTTAGTCATCTTATGCAAGCTTAGTCTAGCAATTAGGCTACTTTATTTCTGTAGCCTAAGCCTTAGAGAACAATTCTTCTGACACCCTGACGTCCCTGGAATTCACAGTTGGATGTAGGTAAGTATAGAGCAGAATTCTCTTTGGATGGATTGTAGGTTATGTTTCCCATGTAAAAGTTGGTATTTCATATAGGCAGTCTGCTGGCAGACAATCAGATTGAAGAATAAAAAGAAAGAGTTTTGGATAAAATAAATACTACCATTAAATGTGATATGCAACTATAAACCCAGGACATCAAGCTCTCAAGCGATGCCTTTCCAAATCCCATGCTAGAAAAAGCAACATCAAATGCGCCCAACACCATACTTTCATCAAACATCACACATCGCTTACTCCTGCTTATCCCTATCCTCATCCTCCTCATCCTCTTCAGCACCCCAATCCTTGAAGCCCTGACCCTGAAGCCAGCTAACACCCTTTCGCCAGTTCGTCTCGCGGATTGCCTGCGCATCCTTCTCGTAGACAACACCAGTGACCATAAGAGCCAGCATAAAGACCCAGACGTCTCCACCCTTCATGCTCTTCCACCAGCGTCGCTTGACACCAACCTTCCAGAGGCTGTCGACGCTAGTGCGGGCGCTGTACAGGAACATTCCGCGACCGTTCTTTCGCTCGATAAAGGCCCAGAGACCAGCGAAGAAACCGCCGAGGAAGACGCGCTGGGTTGCTAGAACGTGGCGGGGTAGCCATTGCTGGAAGAAGCAGAGCGAAGCCCAGGCTGTGGAGAGGGCACCGGTTGCGAAAGTGGACATGCGGAGAGCCTTGGTGACGATCTGCTGCAGAGTCGCCAAGGGGCTGTGGTAGAGGCTGGAGAACTTGGGAATGACGGTGAGAGCTGAGAAGACCGCGACGAAGAATCGAGCAAATGGTGGGAATGATTGAAGCCAGAAAGTCAGATAAGTTCGGGCGCACGATGGGTCGCCAGGGTGCAGAGTTGCGCATGAAAGCGATGTGATGAGTGGGTGAGCTCGAGATGTCAAAGGTCCAATAACACTGATGCTGGGAGGAAGAACCTCCTTTCCAGGGAACAAAGTCGGTGAGACGTAGGCACTATAAATAAATCAGTAATAAGTCTTTCTTCACAGAATTGTGTACTCACGGCCAGTTGAGGCGTGCCATTTGAGCCAAGCTATCAACAATCTCAGAAGTCTGAGGCCACTTAAGACCTTGCGGCCAATCCTGAGGTCGTGGGTGCAGATAAGCCGATGAGCTGTTGAAGAACAAGTCTCCAATCTTAGGGAAACAGTCCCGGTCAAAGACAGCCGCGTGAAGAAGCTGTCCAAAAGCAAAAGGCTGCAGCATCCAGCTTCCAAACCACCAAGGTCTCTCCCTCTTGAGACCATTCTTCTTGCCCCAGATAAGACCATCAGCCTCACAGAAGTTCCAGCCAAACTCCAAAGCACGGAAGATGGTGTAAATGGCGATGGTCACTCGCATCTTCTGGGCTGGGTAAATACCTAGAGCAAGACCGGCGAATGAGGCACCGATGGCGGGCGCAGAAGGCGATGTCAGCATCGCTGCAGTTCGAGGGTTGCGCGAGCGGAATGGCTCGACTTGGGGGTCGAGCAGATGCACGCGCAGTCGAGTAAAGAAGCGGAAAAGGATTCTGTAAAGGAGAAGAATGGTAGATAGAGAGATAGATAATCTCAGGGCTGGAGACTTGTAGAAGGGCTTCTTTTTCCCACTTGTGTTGGCTCTGTCAAGACGTATTAGCGGTGTATATCAGACTTCATCGGTGAGCTACTCACTCCTCCTTGCCCATTCTCTTCGCGACAGCGTCCCATCCCTTCATACCCAAAAACGTCATCACAAACACCCGCAGCGCATGGCGAATCGTCCTAGCATTATAATCATCGCCTCCCTTCGGAGGCTTCAGGGCTTTCTCCACGCGATTCGGTGTAGGCGTTGATTTTCGAAGCACGCGCGAGCGCGAGATAACGTATTTATGAAGAGCAGCATATTCGTGAGCTGATATGGTGTAACGCAGCGTGTTTCGAAGAACAGGATCGTTCGTAGCAGCGGATGATCTGGAAGATCGCGAGCTCGAGGCATCGCTAGAAGACACGGAGTAATCCATGATATTTGTTGTTGGTAAGGAGCGGATGTGGTGGTTGTTATTATTATCGTCAGTTCGGTTAAGGATCGTGTAGTTTATCGGTTGCTTCGCGATGGCGTGTGCGCGGTTCCACGAGCTGAGCTCCAGCGGCGCATTCGAGCAATAGCCATCAAGTACGTCTGAAAGACAATAACAATCGAAAGATCTAGACTCGAGTTGTGCAGCGAAATAGCTGAGAGTCCAGATCGATGCACTCACATCTGTTATCAATGACGGAGGGAGAGATGGGAACAGGAGGGTGAAATCACCAAGAACCTGGAAATGAGCAAGACGACGTAAAGTGGAGATTCAAGACCTCGGCTTCTGGGCTTGGGCTTAGGCTTAGCCCACTACAGGAACGCATGGATAACAAGACCCTGCTGAGATTGTCCCAGTTAATTAAAGTCATGCCCTATTGACGAATAGAGTGTCCAGAATGGGTCAATTTTACAGGGGTTCCCCGCCCTCGGATAGCTGATTGACTGCTATTCTTCAGCCAAGACCATCACCATCACATGAAAGAACAAACGACTTTCCAACTTCTCGGTCCAGCTAGTTCAACCTACCAAAAGAGGCTTCTAACCCGATAGAACTAGACCGTTAAAGCATTAAAGCGTAGTCAAGCGTTGCATCATCATGGAGTTGGGCACAGGTAATCTGGGGTATCAAGCCATTCTCAAAGATGCTAATCATCTTACTACGCATCTCTCAAATCGAGAGACAGCAACGCATACTCCATCCGATGCCCTAACTACCTGACCTTTTTTAAACTTCCAAAATCACTCATCATTCATCATAACCCTCCATCCTAATCATGTCCTCAACCGTGCGTGATGTGATGCCAGGACGAGTGAGAGTGAACCACCATGTGAGCCCTGGCATGCATGTAGAATCATTAAAATACTTTTTGTTTCTTCTTTTCTTTTGCCTTCCGTACCCCAAAGTCCAGTCCCAGTCATTAAAAACATTCCTCGCTTCAAAGGCCCTAATGATGACATGTCCCCAAACGCCGTTCATCAACCAAAGGTCTCCCAAGCGCATCGCATCGTATCGCCGCACGACAGCCTTGCCAAAGGATTCCTCAAGTATGACATGTTTGCAATGAGAGTAGTCAGAGCGCACTCGCGTACCCAAGGCTCTGATAAGTATGTGTACAGTCACGTAACTAGCAGCGGAGATGATGTGATGTGATGTTTCATCATTGTCCACATAAACCCATAATATCATCCATCAAATCGAAAAGAAAGCGCAGCATTAACCAAGTTGCTTTCAAGGATATGCCGCTTGGGTTGTCGTTTGCGAGTTCGTGAAAGGAGCCCAAGTCCGGGTAAAAGTTGGGCTCTCTGAAGGTCCAAAAGGAAGGATCTCCTCCTGCCAGCCGAGAGCACCCCAGGGACCGATGTAGTTGCGTGGCTCCGGGGTGGAAAGCTGGTTCGAGACGATCTCCCATTGTGGGATCTGTTGGCTCTTGACCATCTGAACAAGGCGGAATCGACGTCGCTCTCTCTCAGCCACTGTGTCCTTGACAGCGCGGAAGACTGCATCAGCGTTGGGCCATGCGTTTCCTTTGTTGGTTGCATTCTCCAACAGCGCCTTGAGTGTCTCGAAGGGGAGGTTGAGAAGAACGCGAGAAAGAACCGCATTGAGTGGTGTTCGCTGCTGAGACGCACCCGAGGCGTCAGAAGATGGCGACATCTTACCTTCGGTCAGAGAAAGGTCACCAAACTGGATACCCGAAATTTGCTGAGAGCGACGTCCCTTGCCCAGATGCACCGAAGTTCCTCTAGCAATTGGTGGGGGCGAAAGCTTGCGGGTCGTGGCGTTGCTAGTCGGGGCAGCTTGGGGGAGACGAGCGCAGTTCGAGGGGTCGGTAACTGAAGTGTCAATCTTGAAGTTAGGGTGAAGGTTGTTGGCAATGAAAGAGATGATCTCGTTGAGAATGGTTCGAGATCCATCACCATACTTGAAAACATCATAGGAACCTTCATCCCGATGACCCTCCAGAGCAAACTCCAGAGCCTTCTCTACCGTCTGCAAGTTTAAGAGCTGAATGGCAAGCTCACATCCACGTCGAGTGACCGGGTCCCAGTGAAGGAGATGTCCAGAGGCAGCATATCCCAGGGCAAAGTCGAATCGCTCCATGAGTGAGCCAGCGTCGGTGGCAGCACTCTGCTTGGGGTCACCGTGAGATGGATCAAAGAGAGGTAGTCCATAGAGGCGCTGTATGGCAAAGTAGAACGATTCTGACTGGATCCATTTGCTGTCTGTTTCGAGAACAATAGCAGGAAGGGATGTCATGCTGGGTCGAGAAAGCCCCTTTGACATGGCGTTTGCGAGCTCGGAACTGCGGGCGAAGATGATTCGATGACCAGGCATGTGAATTGGAGCTTGCTTGTTGGCATACTGGAGTTCCAGAACACAGTCGGCAAACTCAGGAGCTCCAAATTGGCGTCGGAAGTATTCAACCAGTCCTTCGGCGTCATCCATGGGAGACATCATGTGTGGAGGAGGACCGGCGTTCGACATCATGGGCCGGTATTCAGGACCTCCGAACATTCGACCGGGGTGATTTGGCGACTGGGTGTCCTCCACTGGGCCCGAAACACCGTTTCGCATTGGGGCTGAAGCGAATTGGCCATAAACGCTGGCATCATCTGGAGGACCGGATGCCTGTGAATCATGGTAGCTGTGCGGAGTGGGAGGTCCAAAGTTGTTGCCAAATGGGGGGAATGAATCCATCGGTCCATAAGCCATCGTGGGTCTTCCGTAGTTATCGAAAGTGGTTACAGGAACGTGTTCCGCACCGTAACTCATCATGGGAAATCCATTGGTACCAGGGGCCATGTAGGGAGGTTGACCATTGGGTACTGGCATACCAGGAGGAGGGGCGATGCCTCCAGACAGAGGAGCTGGAGATGAGCTTGTCGAGCCATGGAAAGCACCGAAATGGATGCTTCCATTGCTGGGATGCGGCTGGTGAAGGGGCGGGCCGTTAGGCATCGGGGGTCGAGGGCCACGCATATCGCCGTTCGCAGTTGGCCCCATGGGTCGGCCAGAAGGTGTGAAAGCGGGAGGCAGCTGGTATCGACCAGGTGGGACAGCGGATGGGGGTCGAGTCTTGTTCATCTTTGGAGGATGCTGGTTGTCTAGATTTGAGTTGTGAGTATTGAGATACTCTTCATAAAATTGAGGCACCTCACCAGCCTGAGCTTTGCCTTCACCCTTACCCACGATGCCGTTTGGCTTTTCGTTCATTTCAACAGGGACCTTGTCGGAGGTTTGAGCTCCAGCACCAGTTTGGTTCTTGGTGGTGGACTGATCGGCGTGGTCTGAGACTGCAGAGTTTTTGTGGGTGTCTTCCTTCTCGCTGATGGTAGCCTGCTTGGGGACAGCTGCGACTGTGGCTGGGTAACTTTGCGTCAGTATAGAGTTCCAAATTTGAGTTTTGTCGAGGCAGATTTCATTCGTACCAGATGAATTGTTCGGTTTGGGTGGCTCGGCAGTGTCATTTTTAGCCTTGGAGTGACTATCCGCCTTGGTCTTGGGAACTTCCTTCTTAGCCTTGGGAGCTGAAGTCGAAACTGGGCTGGAAACTGAGCTAGCAACCGCGGCAGAAGCTACAGATTCAGCCTTCTTAACCTCATTACCATTCGTGAGCTTCAATTCGGAGGCCGGAGTCGCATCGGGTTCCTGGGTCGTGGCAGAGGCAGCACTGGCCCGAGCGGCGGCAGCTTCCTGACGCTTCAAATAGGGCAGTGGAATAGCAGGAACGACGGAGGGCTTGGAGGAGTGAGCAAGCTTGCTCCCTCCAGGTCGACGAGGCTTCGTGGTGCCGTTGGGCGCCATCTCATGGGCGGGATCGTTTGCGGTTCGGCGGGGAAGTTATCGACGAACAGGGAGGGGAGGTGGGCAATGGCAATGGCCCAGACCTCAACGGAGGATTCGGAGGGAGGGAAGCTCTACGGATCTAGAGGAAGAGGCATGGAGAGCAATCGTGGTCGATGTCGTCGAGAAGCCCTGCGGTCGGATATGGGCTTGGAAAACGTGGCCGTGGATCGGAGGCGAACTGGCGATACACTAGAAATGAGGGTCCGGGTCTGCAGCTGTTTTTGTGCGGAGAGCAAGAGCTCAACCAGGAGCAAAATGTCTTGGATGAAAGGTGGGTATCTTCAATGAGGGTGATTAAGGAATGAGGGTAAGAGTATCAAGACTTCAACAGAGCCTTGCGCGATGGAAGGGTGATGGGTGATGGCTAGAATTATGACCTGGAGAATGATGATGTCGAGAGGTCAAATTGGTTGAAGGTGCTGTGCTTCCAACGGCTTCTAAAGATGGAGAACAGTCGCAAGGTATTGGGGCTTTCGTCACAATTTTTCTTGAAGCCTCCCCGCAGGTAGATCCACTAAGGTTTAGGGGCCTAGCGGTAGTGGGATTAGCGCGGTAAACAGCCTCCCGGTCCACTCCCGTCACTGGCAATTGACCAAGGGGTAGCAAAAAGTTGAGACTGAGACTGGGATGACAGAATTATTAGATTCATGAGTCACTGTAAAGTTTCTTTCAAACAATTTAATTATTTCGTGTGTTGTGTTGATCTTTCAAAGTTTTCGGTGACCATAGCAAACAGCCCGGGCTTGAGCACCCTTAGACGGATACTGTACAGTCATCAACAAGCAGCAGCAGCCATCCATCCGGCTTCCGATGTCCCTCATCAACAGCAAAAGTTTCATTTATGTCGATCTTGATAGGCCGAACCGCAAGTTTGCCCGCGGATCATACATGTCGGCTGCCTTCAACATTGCTGCCTGCTGCATTATGCTTCTGATTGACCAAAGCCTAGTGACTGGACACTTGTTCATCCCTTGCATCAAAGCTTAACCCGAGAACGCATGTCTTGCATTTAAGTCTACGCGCTGTATTAAATATTGCTATCTAATCACTGCTCTAATCATGCCGTTCGCAAAGCAGATTGTCAGCACTGAAATATTGAAGCATTTGCTGAACATGCCCTGAACGCCTTACTAAGACGCGAGTTTGCAGGTAAGTTTGGTTTGTTGGACCAAGTTGCGCCCGCCAGCCCGCCATTGAATAAAATCCCGAAGAGTTGCGTTGAAACATAAACTCCCATCCCATTAATATACTCTCAAATTACTCGTCGCCGCTTATAATCCTAGCGACAAGGACGTAGAGGAAGATGGCCGCACCGGCACATAACAGTTTGTTGCGGAATATAAATCCTGCACCCGCATCTCTTTGTTGGTTGACAACATCGACAACGGCTTGTGTTTGGTGTCCGCTGGTTCCAGCAATGCCCAACTGAGGTCGACAAGATCCATTGTTGTCAGCATCTAATCGGTTGCCGGTAACAGGGTCAACCTTGTTCTTGGTCATCCACTCCCAGTTCTCGGCATCGACCTCGGGCCACTCTCCTCGGAACTTGGCACCGCCGTCGCCAGCCTTAACATTGCCCTTTTGAGGGTTGCTCTTCAAATGTGAGCCGTTGCCAGTTGAGTTCCACCAGCGCGATCGAGCGGCAAGATATTTTCGTTCGGCAGCTGTGCTTGAAACGGATCCAGTTGTCATCTCTTCACTTGTCATGAATGAGAGCAGTCCGATCAGAATGGTAGAGACTTCCCAGGCAGGGTTAAAGGACTTGGGGTGGAAATCGGAGATTGACAGACATAGGCGCGTCGAGGGCTGGAATCGTCCGGAAGGGGTGTGCATGCGGATGGCAGGAGGAGCGAATGGGTAGTTCGGGGGGAACATGAGAGTACCCCAGTACTGGCCGCCATGATAAGGAGTGTTCTCAGGCCCGGTGATAATATAGTGCCATCTAGTAATAATGTCAGTAAAGTTGACTCGCGATCAAGAGATTCGCCCGTGACGTAACGTACTCAAGAATGTTAGACTCGGATGGGTGAGCGACGATATAAGGAGGGGGGTTCTCTGAGATAGTTTTATATTCGCGTGTCAACTATAAGCGAAGATTAGTACGGCGCATTGGGTTAACGAGATCAATAATACATACACGCTTGGTGGCGGCTTTGCTGGCCATACTGACGATCGTCAAGTGTTGGGCGTAGAGAGGTCAAAGAGAATGGGACAGATTGCGGGTCGCGTGAGTCGCAAGACGTCGAAAGAAGATCTAGTCTAAAGGAGAGATCGTCGTCTAGGGAAGGAAAGTGAAAAAGAAAAAAGAGAGCGCTTTTTCCGAATGCTCCAAACCTTTGGGATGTTATATGCTACACGGGTGATGTGAAGACGAAACGGAGTTGAGAATGGATGAATAGAGAGGAACCCAGGGAGCGACGTATCCTAGGCGCTGGGGTCCCGCTAGGTCCGGATAGTGTTTGTGGCTGTGCATCACATGCTGTTATGACGAAGTTTATCAGGAACAGGAACCCAAAGCAAAAAGAGGTAAGCGCCACAATCCAAGGCGAGCCACAGGATTATCAGGGTCGGAGCTCGGAGAGTACGTACCGAATCGTTAATTGGAAGCTGCCCGGGGTCCAACCTAAGTGGTTCGACACTTCAAAACGGCATCGTGAGGGCTTGCAAGTAACATCTCGGTTCGTTGGCTGCAAAAATGGCTGCACTTCCTGGCTCGACTAGGGGTCCGGTAATTATATTCCAACCCCAAACTTTGCAAGAGCGAATTGTCTAACATGCAATAGGCTATGGACCCTTTCAGCAAGCTTCATTCCGACACCGGTTCTTTGTTGCACGAGGCAGAGTCGAGGCCCGAATTTCAACAAACACAAGATGAAGCTAAGCAACGGCGTATGGCGCGGGTGGTATGTACTCCGAGACATACATAGTTTCCTCGATCAGAGCTAATTTGGTTTAGATCAATGATCAGCAATTGGCGCCCATGACCGTTAACGAGCTTCGAGTTCATGGTGCGGTCAATACACGAATGGAATTCCTCGACCCCATTTTCCACCCACTTGTTGCAGATAAGAACAACGAAAACTCAACCGTTGGAGGAGTTGTAGACCAGCTCCGTGTTATCAGCAACAAGCTCGATGGTCTTCGTATGTTTTCTCGATAACCTCATCAAACCACGAAACTAACCGACTTATAGAAATCTTCCAACCTCAACCCGAAGTCTTCCTTACTTCCGCACAGCAGACAGACCCCTCCACCTCCCCCACCGACGTCAACATCGACATCCGAGTCAAGGAGCTTTCACGATTCAAGCTGCAAACTGGTACCGATGTCGGTAATGGAGAAGGATCTGCCTACGGTTCGCTGCTATGGCGAAACATGTTTGGTGGTGCCGAGATGCTGGAGTTGAATGCCAAAGCTGGTACACGCACACGCTCGGCTTACAGCGCCAACCTCACAGCGCCCGTCTTCAGCAACCCTGATATGAGGATATCGCTGGAGGGTCTGGCTTCGGCTGCTGAGAAGCCATGGGCATCGCATGAAGAAGTTCTTAAGGGCGGAACTCTGCGTTTCTCTTGGCTTAACGAACAGCGTGACAAGCAGTCCGTTGAGTACTCGGGTATCTGGCGTCAAATCACCGGTCTGGCCGAGGGTGCCAGCCCAACTGTGCGAGCAGATGCCGGTGACTCTATTAAGAGCGCCATTAAGCACACATTCCTCAGAGAGAGACGTGATAATCCTCAGCTCCCTCAGAGCGGTTACATGGTTCGATCTGGTCTTGAGGTCGCTGGTCTTGGTCCTCTTGCTGGTGATGTTGCTTTCTCCAAGGGTGAGATTGAGGTTGGCGGTGCCGCCCCTATCCCTCTTCCTGGTGTCAGTGGACGAACAGGTATTTCCATTGGTGGTGGATTGAGACTAGGCCTGCTTTGCCCTCTGCCTCTTGGATATGAGTTCGGCAGCAAGCTTCGCTCTACTCGCATCAACGACCGCTTCCAGCTTGGAGGACCTACCGATGTCCGTGGCTTCAAGCTCGGTGGCCTCGGTCCTCACGATGGTGTCGACTCTGTCGGAGGTGATGTCTTCGCTGCTGGCAGTGTTAACATGCTTCTCCCCGTCCCCTACAAGGGTCCTGACTCCGGTCTTCGATTCCAACTCTTCGCCAACGGTGGTCGTCTCGTTGCTCTCAAGGACCCCAAGAAGTCCTCTTCCCAGGAGATGTCCGGATCAGATGTTCGAAATGGTTTAGTAAACGCAGTTGGAGAAGTCTTCAACGGTGTTCCCAGCGTCGCTGCTGGTTGTGGTCTGGTGTATGCGCACCCCGTTGCGCGATTTGAGCTGAACTTCAGCTTGCCTTTGGCTCTAAGGAAGGGAGAGGCTTCCACCAAGGGACTGCAGGTTGGTGTAGGAATCAACTTCTTGTAAACAAAAATATAGATATCCATGTGGCTTGAAATTCCGCTCTAGCAATTCATACCCTTGTTCTTGGAGGATGACTACACTGGTAGTCTGCGAATGCCCTCATGAGTGTATTCCAATGTGATAAGAAGTTGATCACATGAGCCATTCTGTGGAGTTTTGAAACTTTATTGCACGTCTGTCTGTCTGCCCTGGGTTCGAATGCAAGAAATTCCAAAATATTTTTGGATAGCAACATCTCTCCAGGCATGGAACACCCCAACGTGAGAGTTGCCTTCACCACCTTGTGATATAGAACACCCCATGATGGAGGTAGAACCTCACTACTGTGATAGGGGCACTCCTATAACACCTTCGCTTCCTCAATGAGGCCTCGCAGTTGGACACGTTGACCACTGACCCGATCACCTGTGTTGCTATCCTATATACACTGAAATAGCATGATATGCTATCAAGGAGAGTGGTGCAGTGGAATACGACGTCCTAGATCCTACGAAACCTCATAAAGTTCCGAACCTAATACCTCTTTCAACCAATGCCCACTCTCCTTTTTGCCGGTTCAAGTCATGAGTTCGAAAATGATAAATTACAAAAAAGAAACGATGGCATGTCTGCCTAACCCTTATATACTGACATAACCTACCATGTTGTTGAGGGGAGTGGTGCAGTGGAATCCGTCCTAGAACCTAGGGAACTCTTTGAAATTGCGAACCTAAAAATTCTATCACCCACTGTCCACTCTCCTTTTTGTCATTTTTAGGCGTGGGTTCGAATAAAGGATACAAGTGCCATAAATCACTTTTTGATTCCAAAAAATCGCGAATCTTTGTCCTGGTCGACTTGACCTAGAAAGACATACACGACTTCCCTGACAGAGTCCGGAAGGAATCCTGTGTTGAAGCTCTTGTTTATTGGGCTGCCAAGTCCGTTTATTAACAGTGCGATGATCGCGAATTTGATCCTGTCGATGTGAACTTGTTGGAAGATCGTAGTCGCCCTCATAAGATTCTTCTACATCCATCATAGGATGTTCCGCCCAGTTTCCCCATGGTACTCCCAAGTTTCACATCGATAACCCAAATTGTTGTTCCAAGGGGTCAGAAGTTTTCTTCCTGAGTACTGCATACACTCCTTGGGTCCCAGCTCAAAATATCAAAACTGTGCACCTTGTCCGCCTTTCATATGAGACATCAGATCTTCACGATAGGCTATTGTTTCGATACGCCACAAGCCAACATGTAACGCTAGGACACTTCCAATCTTCTACAGCCTGGCCTGGTATAAACATCACGTTATAAATTTCTCCAAGAGCGAACAATTTAATTGACTACTTCGAGTGATCCGATATCGTTCATGAGTGTCATCCATGCGGTAGTCAGTTACCCTACAACCTTGCGGCCAGCGCCCTGGTAGTGAGATGGAATTATGACTAAGAATCAACCTCACCTTGCTCATATCATTTTTGCTTCTGTGCGGAAAACAATACATGAGGACATAGCCGTGTCTCACATTGTTGTTGGTCCTGCATGTTTCTGCTTGACTGATCGGCACCATGCAGACGTACAGATGCAAGGCAGCCCGTGCTTTAATCGTTTTGATCCTACCATTAAATAATCGCCGAAAGTACCACGGTATTGAACACGCAATTAAGCTTAATGGTTTCTCATAAAGCAAGGGCATTTCGCCTTAAGATCTGCATCTCGTTCAGTATATACGCCCTTCCATGCCGGTCCCCGTCCGCTCCCGTAAGTCGCCGTGCTGTGGGGCCCGATACTCCGGAGACTTTTTACGGGTGATAACCAACAAGACCCGGAAGGATCATGGATGCAGAGCGGCCGCTTCCCCCAGAGACCAACATGATACCCTGTCTTCAAGGAGGAAAAAAACAAGGCGCGCCCTTCCAACACCAAAATGCACCGAAATCACAGATCTACAGTTCGGTGTTTTCTTTCACCTTTAGGCCTACCACTCACCGACACACAATTGAAGTAAGACCCGATAGCCCACGGATGCGCACAGTATCCGGTCAGCTTCTACCCTGCATTGCGTACGCACAGAAGTAGGACTATAGTAAGACGGGCAGTTGCGAACAAACACGAGCATTTAAGATACGCCCAGTTGAGGCTAAGTTTAGTGTTCAATATATTGAACTCGTCTAAGCGTATGTTGGTCGAGCGGACTTTGCTGCTGCGGAGCGGGCCTCGTCTATCATCACGCAACCCCTGCGCGGTCCTGAACGAAAGGGGACAGAGACGTTAGGCGCTGCGGGGACCCTGAGATGAGCTGTAAGATTGGAGGGGTCTTTTTTTTTACACAATGTTCGCAAAAATCGCATTCGCGTTCGTAGCATGCAAGGACCCTGCGTGTAATCATAAGTGAGAAGAGAGCATTCCTATGCAGTTGGATCTCGAGGTTGCGCATAGAGAGGAGCTGAGTCCCAACTGGTATGATAACTTCCATTCAACGTAGCAATTATCTAGAAGCCGTTTTTTGACAGGTTCGGGTATCTTGACTACCATCGCGCGGTGACATGGCATGTATACAAAAATAAGAGTTTCGGGATCGTCAATCATTAATGCCAAGTTAAGAGTAGCCTAATCGGATCTCGATTGCCCCGATCAAAAAGCAAATAGATTTATACAAGGTAGATAGACACTGTGTTGTACAGAGTCTGACTCCTTGGTGGCATTTGGATTGTTCATTGGCATGGAAGACGGCGAAAGCTGATTGACGAACCTGAATGAGCATGATGACTGTCATCGGACGCATTTATGAGATAAACTCGCGCAATCTCACTCACTGACCATTGAAGATGTTAGACCGAAAAATACATCCTGTCCTGGCAGGTGGGCAACAGAAGAAATGTCCTCTAAGGCTTAGACTACCAAAATAAAGTAGCCTAACTACTGGTCGAAGCCAGCATAAAGTGACCAAATTATTTCGTCTCTTAAGCCTTTAGGGGCCAATTCTTCTGATACCCTGAGGCCTGGATTGCTTGTAAGATCTGATAGCAGTACAAGCAAGATCTTGATGATAAGTCTATCAATAGCGATCGAATCAACTCCACAAAAGGGTCACTATAACAGTGCAATAAGAGCCAATTCAAGATCCATCCATTGAAAACAATTTAAAATGGAAATAAGACTCTTCTGGCTAGCGGGCCGGACTCACGGACGGACGGGCTGTCGGGTTCTTGGAAGACCCCGATAGAGCTATTGGGGGCGTGTATCCACCGAACATCTACCGCTTCAACTGCAATGCAAGCCTATTACAACTGTCACTGAACGAGCGCGCCCTTTCACATGGGGGAACTTTGGAGCCTATTTAATGCTGACGGCCAAACTTTTTATCAAGACCTGTCGGATCGCTTTCAGCTTAAACAGCAAGGATAAAGTGAAGTGAGACTGTCAACAGCAAAATAGTAGCCTGGCCAATTAGAAGCACCGGTCCCTTCAAGCCGGGGAGATAATCAGCCCGATTCGCGCCGTGATTGGTGGGCGGGACGGGTTCTTGGAAGGACCCGAGTGATGAATGCGAGGTTTCGCATCCAGTTTGATGATTTTAGAAGAAGGATGAGGATTTTATCATCTGCGGAGAAGGATCGACTTTTTAAAGGAGAACCAGATAAGAGTAAGAATACGGCAATTGAATAGGATCCGTGACAGCGGTTGATGATCTTCGTCGCTGGTCCTGCCTGCCCACAAGAAATAGAAATAGAGTTGGAATGCAGGCGCGCCGTTTGAATTAGCCGTGCTCGGGTGTAAGAAAAGAAACGCGTTGCAACATGCCATGTCAAAGGATCTGGCTTATCAGAATTCCCATACCTCTCAATTGAGCAATCGCATGTGTTGGTGATGGTTGCTAAAGGCTCACATCAGCCAACAACATCAGCCATATAGAGAGACATATCGCGACTGTCCTCTTACATGCCTCTACGACGCACACCATCCAGGGGTGAGTTTTGGTTTACCCAATTTTGAGGTTCCGTCCCGGAGTTAGTGGGGTCCAGATGCAGTTCATTCCCGGGATCCTTCGCTTATTAGTCCAGGAGCGTCGGAGTCTGAAGGTAACCCGTTATCCGCTAATATCATGTCTGTGTCTTCTTTGTCGCTGATGTTTGACCCAAATAACGCCCCCGTGTCGGGTCGGGTTCTTGGAAGCATGCGAAAAGGACAATACCGGGGAAATATGGAGAGGCGCAGGGGGGATTTGTTGCGGACTTTGTAGGCATCATCAAACAGTTCGTCTAGATGATCGACTTCGGAAGGAATCAGGACAACGTGGCGATGCGTTTTTGAGTCAGTGACTGTTTGAGAGCGGAATATCATGGAACCAACAGTTGTTGATCAGAGTACTGTGCTCTGCATTGCAGCTGTGATAATGTACTGTAAAATATAAAAAGTACCCTCGGAGCGGCCGCCCTCCCAACAATGTTTGACACTGACAGCAATAAACAGAGCCATTCATAGCCTGCAGCCGCATCCGCTTGCACTTCCAAAAGGCGCGCTAGAATTTAGCTTGGCCGTCACCCTTGTCGTCTATACTTCGCTTTTCGGGCTAGTGAGCTTGACCCACGCGAGTTTATCTCCATCTGTTGGACTCCATTTCTGGACTGTTAGAGAAGCCCGGGGCTACAGTACATGCTACATTACATTGTGGATGACGAACCGGGACCTCATTCATTTTTACATATTCTCCTGACCTCCCTCCTCGTTTTGCCTCTGGTTTCCTTTTTCTTACGTCTGTCTCATAGGATCTTTTAGTCCTTCGATCGGCTGTCCTTTCATTGTCGATCCTTAGAAACACTTTTAATACCCCTTCTCTTGTTTCTTCTTTTTGTTTACATTGGTTTAATCTCATGACAACCAATTCAACTCACGAATACAACCCGACTCAACTCTAAAATTCATTTTTCGCTATCGTATACGGAAACAGCGCGGCAACAGCTGGGTAGTCACCACCCAAAACCGCGAGACTCAATTGCGAGATCTCTTTAGTAGAACCTGCCGTCACAACTCACAATGTCGGCTCTCTACGGGATCAACGCTAACAACGACGCCACTGCTGCAAGGCAGGGTGCTCCTGGTGCTGGTTCAGTTGGCCATACCGTGCCCTTTGCCGATCAACACGAGCACGACGATGAAGCGATTAACGAGAAGCCCTCCTCATCACCTGCCGACACTCTCGGTAAGGGCGACGACGAGGATGATTCCGAGATGGAGCGACGAACTTCTATCGTCCAGGCCCTTGCGCGATCTTATTCGCATGCCTCGGGCACTCACCCCACCGGACAGAACCCTTTCCAGGCCGGCGAGGACTCACCTCTCAACCCCAACTCTCCCAACTTTAACGCTCGCGAATGGGCCAAGTCTGTTGTCGAGCTAGTGCGACAGGATGGTGCTGGTTTCCGATCTGCTGGTGTTTGCTACCAGAACCTCAACGTCTACGGTTATGGTGGCGCCAGCGATTACCAGGCCGACGTTGGTAACGTTTGGCTCGCTCTTGACGATGTTGTCGGCCGAGTTACTGGCAGAAGCCGACAGCGCATCGATATTCTGCGCAACTTTGACGGTGTTGTCCACGCTGGTGAGATGCTTGTCGTTCTTGGACCTCCCGGTGCTGGATGCTCCACCACGCTCAAGACGATCGCTGGTGAGCTCAACGGTATCTACGTTGACGAGGGCTCTTACTTCAACTACCAGGGTAAGTAAAGTTACGAAAAGGGGTGTTTTGGTTTCACGAAACTCGATCGCGGTTGTTGAGCAACACGGGCTTGTTTCGCGTGGAACACGCCTCTACATGCGCCTCAGAATCAGTATCACTAACATTGCGTCACAGGTATGAGCGCCAAGGAGATGCACTCCCACCACCGTGGTGAGGCCATTTACACTGCCGAAATCGATGTCCATTTCCCTATGTTGTCCGTTGGCGACACCCTCACTTTCGCCGCCCGTGCCCGACAGCCCCGCCAGCTTCCCCAGGGCTTGAACCGCAACGACTTCGCCGACCACCTCCGAGATGTCGTTATGGCTATGTTTGGTATTTCTCACACCGTCAACACTCGCGTCGGTAACGAATACATTCGTGGTGTTTCCGGTGGTGAGCGCAAGCGTGTTACCATTTCTGAGGCTGCCCTCTCCGGAGCTCCTCTGCAATGCTGGGATAACTCTACTCGAGGTCTCGACTCTGCCAACGCCATCGAATTCTGCAAAACCCTTCGTCTCCAAACCGAGCTCTTCAACAACACCGCTGTTGTCTCCATTTACCAGTCTCCTCAGAGCGCTTACGACCTTTTCGACAAGGCTACTGTTCTCTACGAGGGTCGCCAGATCTTCTTTGGCCGCGCCGACGCTGCCAAGCAGTACTTTGTCAACCTCGGTTTCGAGTGCCCTGCTCGCCAGACCACTCCTGATTTCCTGACTTCCATGACTGCTCCCAGTGAGCGAATCGTGCGAGAGGGATTCAAGGGCAAGGTTCCCCGAACTCCTGATGAGTTTGCTACTGCCTGGAAGAACAGCGCCGAGTACAAGGCTCTTCAGGTTGAGATTGAGGAGTACAAGGTCGCTCACCCCATCAACGGCCCTGATGCCGAGGCTTTCCGTGCCTCTAAGCAGGCTCAGCAGGCTAAGCGTCAGCGAGCCAAGTCTCCCTACACTCTCTCCTACATGCAGCAGATTCAGCTTTGTCTGTGGCGTGGATGGCTTCGTCTCAAGGGTGATCCTGGTATCACTGTTGGTTCTCTTATTGGTAACTTTGTCATGGCTCTTATTATCGGTTCCGTCTTCTACAACCTCCCTGAGACTTCGGAAAGTTTCTTCCAGCGTGGTGCCCTCCTCTTCTTTGCTGTTTTGATGAACGCTTTCGCTAGTGCTCTCGAGGTAAGTTTCAGTGTTTCTCATTCTGTGTGCGCAATACTAATTGTGAACAGATTCTGGCCCTGTATGCACAGCGTCCAATCGTGGAAAAACATAGTCGTTACGCGCTTTATCACCCGTCCGCCGAAGCTATCGCATCGATGCTTTGTGACTTACCGTACAAAGTCGCAAATACCATCGTCTTCAACCTTACACTTTATTTCATGACCAACCTGAAACGGACGCCCTCAGCATTCTTCTTCTTCATGCTGATGTCCTTCGTTGTCGTCTTGGTCATGTCTATGATCTTCCGTACCATCGCCTCCGCTACTCGAAGTCTCTTCCAGGCTCTTGTCCCCGCCGCTATTCTGATTCTGGATCTCGTCATCTTTACTGGTTTCGTCATTCCTAAGCGTTATATGCTTGGCTGGTGCAAGTGGCTGTACTGGATCGACCCTATTGCCTACGCTTTCGAGGCTGTAGTTGTCAACGAGTTCCACAACCGAAATTATGAGTGCAACCAGTTCATTCCCAACCCTATGGTTCAAGGATACGCCGACGTCCCCCAAGACAGCCGTGTCTGCAGCGCTGTCGGTGCTGAACCTGGAAAATCTGCTGTCAATGGTGACCGCTACGCTGAGCTGCAATTCGGTTACAAGTGGGAGAACCGTTGGCGCAACTTCGGAATTGTCCTTGCCTGGATTGTCCTTTTCACCATCACCTACATGACCGCCGCCGAACTTGTCTCTGAGAAGAAGTCCAAGGGTGAAGTCCTGGTCTACCGACGTGGTCACAAGCCTGCTGCCGTCGCCAACGCTGAGAAGAAGCACTCCGATCCTGAGGCCGCCATGGCTCACATTGGTCCTATGGTTACTGCCGAGCGCACCCGCAGCCGAGCTAGCGGAACCAAGCAGGCTGGTGGTATGCTCCAGGAGCAAACTTCTGTTTTCCAGTGGCATGATGTCTGCTATGAGGTCAAGATCAAGGATGAGACTCGCCAAATCTTGAACAACGTTGATGGTTGGGTTAAGCCCGGTACTTTGACTGCTCTTATGGGTGTTTCTGGTGCTGGTAAAACCACTCTTCTAGACTGTTTGGCCGACCGTACTTCTATGGGTGTTATCACTGGTGAGATGTTGGTCGACGGTAACCCCCGAGACATGTCCTTCCAGCGCAAGACTGGTTATGTTCAGCAACAGGATCTTCACCTTCAAACTTCGACCGTCCGAGAGGCCCTCAACTTCAGTGCCCTTCTACGCCAGCCCGCTCACGTCCCCAAGCAAGAGAAGCTCGACTATGTCGACCAGGTCATCAAGCTACTCGATATGGAAGAATATGCCGATGCCGTCGTTGGTGTTCCCGGTGAGGGTCTCAACGTTGAGCAACGTAAGCGTCTTACTATCGGTGTCGAACTTGCTGCCAAGCCTCCTCTGCTGCTTTTCGTCGATGAGCCTACCTCTGGTCTCGACTCTCAGACCTCTTGGGCTATCCTGGACCTTCTTGAGAAGTTGACCAACGCCGGCCAAGCCATTCTTTGCACAATCCACCAGCCTTCTGCCATGTTGTTCCAGCGCTTCGATCGACTTCTCTTCCTTGCCAAGGGTGGTAAGACTGTCTACTTCGGTGATATTGGCGAGAACTCCCACACCATGATCAGCTACTTTGAACGTATGAGCGGAAAGACCTGCCCTACCGAAGCCAACCCTGCCGAATGGATGTTGGAAGTTATTGGCGCTGCTCCCGGATCCCACACCGACCTTGACTGGTTCCAGACCTGGCGCGATAGTCCCGAATACCAGGAAGTCCAAACCGAACTCGAGCGTATCAAGCAAGAGAAGCAGGGCGTTACTGATACCGATGTTGATGATGGTAGCTACCGCGAGTTCGCTGCTCCCTTTGGCGTTCAACTCAAGGAAGTCCTCTACCGTGTGTTCCAGCAGTACTGGCGTACTCCTGTTTACATCTACTCCAAGGCTGCCCTTTGCTCTCTCGTCGCTCTCTTCATCGGTTTCGTCTTCTTCAAGGCTCCCAACACTATCCAGGGTCTTCAGAACCAGATGTTTGCCATCTTCAACTTGCTCACTATCTTCGGTCAATTGGTACAACAATCTATGCCGCAGTTCGTCATCCAACGTTCCTTGTATGAAGTCCGCGAGCGTCCTTCAAAGGTTTACTCGTGGAAGATCTTTATGCTTGCGCAACTTATTGTCGAACTTCCATGGAACAGTTTAATGGCCGTCATTATGTACTTTGGATGGTACTACCCCGTCGGTCTTTACAACAACGCCTCCGCCGCTGGTCAAACTCACGAGCGCGGTGCTCTCATGTTCCTGTTGCTCTTGGCCTTCCTCCTCTTTACTGCTACATTCTCGACCATGATCATTGCTGGATTTGAGACAGCTGAGGGTGGTGCCAACGTTGCCAACTTGCTATTCATGCTTTGTCTGATCTTCTGTGGTGTCCTCGCTACCAAGGACTCTCTTCCCGGCTTCTGGGTCTTTATGTACTACGTATCACCGTTCACGTACATAGTAGGCGGGATGTTAGCAACAGGTGTCGCCAACACAGACGTCACCTGTGCCAGCAATGAACTCGTCCCTCTCAACCCACCCAACGGCTCGACCTGTATCGAGTACATGGGTGACTACATCCAGGCTTTGGGTGGCTACCTCGTCGATGACGATGCCACCTCAAACTGCCAGTTCTGCAGTATCGCCAAGACAAACACCTACCTCGCAGGTGTTAACATTGATTACGCCGACCGCTGGCGTAACTTTGGTCTCATCTGGGTCTACATCATCTTCAACATGGCTGCCGCGCTCTTCATCTACTGGCTTGCACGCATGCCCAAGAAGACCTTCAAGAAGGCCAAGAAGGAGAAGGCTGCTAAGGCCTAAACAAGTAAAAAGAAAAGAAAAAATTATCTTGTACTGTGTATGAGATGAAGAAAAATGATTGGAATTTTAGATTGGCGAGGCTTTTGTTTTCTTGATGTGATGAAGAAGCCTTTTTTATCATAGACGGCAATGTTTGCCCCATGTACATACGACCTTTTTTCACTACTAGACACTGTAATATGATGGACAGAACAGATAGTTACGGGATACCCATACACCCCTTTCAATGAACAGAATTTATTGTTAAACTTGGCCTTTATGCTTGTGACTCTCTTTGATGTTTCTTGACTGGTACCATCCATGTGCTTTGGGTACGGTCTGGAGATTAGCCTGACAAGTACAGAGGACGGGACAGGTCTCGGAGGTATTAGGCAAGTTGTCTTAGATATCCCATGTAGTCAAGTAGAACGTTTTTAATTGCCGCAGTTATTACCAGCGGTCTAGGTACTCCAAATCTGAAATAACTAACGAAATCTACCACCAAATTGCGCCATCCAAATGATATATTATGCAACCATTATACGCCAAACCATGCTCCAGTTTTGCTTATGCTCGTTTGTTTTATGATGTTATATGTCGTTAAATCGTTATTATCGTCGTGTTTGTTCCACCTCATTCTTGCGCTGTGTTGAGTGGTTTCCGAGCATGTATGTTGTAATAAGGAAAGTAAGTGTGATACTTTGGCAATCCATTAACCTCCTCCATCAAAGCCTTTCGCACTTCCACTAGAAACATCTCAATCTGGATCAACGTCCAGCCGAGACCGTCGCGGAAAGGGCGTCGTGATAGACCGACGAGTCCCCACATTACGGCGTCGCGCATGACATGGCCGCACTCTTGTAGACGCTGTTTCTTCGCCCATGGTCCGACAGGGCATTTGTAGCTCTTTGTCGTGATGTTTTCGAAACCGGCTTGGGATAGTTCGCTGTGGACGTAGTTGATGCCGTGGATGTCGGTGCCGAGGGCTGCCATGCCTTCTTTTAGATACCTGCAGAAGTCGCGCCATGCGTAGGGTCCGTCGCATGATGTATCGTCGCAAGCTGCTATGTAAAGAAATTCCTGTACCTCCACGTAGCCTCCAGGTTTTAAATGTCTGCTTCATATTAGCTACTGTATTAACAACAGCGTAATTGGTTGACGTACTTCCAGATGCGATCCCAGAGTTCTTCTCGGTTTTTGATGGAATGGACTGTATGGCGGATGTGGATGTAATCGAAGTGATCCTCGGAGTATGTCCAGCCAGCTTCATGCTCGATGTCGTCGACGAAGAAGAGGGCGTTTTCGGGGACCCAGTCAGGCTGTATAGGCGAGAGATCCATGCCGTGGAATTGAGAGTTTGGGTAGGTATCGGCGACTGTGCGATGTCAGTTTAGAGGTCCCAATTAATGTCTCGGGAGACGTACGATCGATGCACCATTTTCCAATGCCGGTGCCAAGGTCAAGGACCTCAGCGCCTTTCTCTAATATAGGTCCGATCGGCGCAAAGAATAATTTGTCCTCGCATAGATACACTGTCAAGTTGTGCTTGAGCTCTTCACGATCCTGTTCGGCTTCGTCGTTGGGGAAAAGGTATTTCCTGGGCAAATATTAGCCAATTATTCCCAACCCGCCCATAAAGTCATATTCACCCGCTCTTATACGAATGATAACGCAATCCTCCATCGACGATATGTTCTCGTATACTATCGGTCAAGCTGCGAGTCTCGTCAAGATCATCAGCTGCGTACTCGCCGCGCTCAATGCTCTGAATGACAGCAGCCTCATGAGCGGAACCGACAGCGAGCGGAGAGACGACAGAGGAAGCCGGCGAAGGAGGAACCATTTGGCGACTCGCGCAGTCTTTTCGGGAAGATTCGTTTGAAGATGATGGGCGGTTAAGCGAATTTGGCGGCGAGTTCATTGTCGTAGGGAGAGGCGCAGGCGCATGCTGCGGATGATATAGGTAGTTTCGATCCCCGTGGTTTGAAATTGAAATTGGAAACCGAGGTTTAAAAAGGAACAGAACAGAGTTTTGAAGAAGGTTCAAGATCCGAACGGGAACCACGGAGATATGCGCTAGACTGGTCAGGTCCAGGTACAGTCCACAGTATCGATGCGCTAGTTGATCAATGCTTTGTGGTGTAGCGCGGGAATTGATCTGAGCACCTATAAAATAATAATTGAGGCGAGTATTTCAGGTGATGGTGCCGGCCGGAATGAATGGGGTGAGGTTGAGAGAAGAGGGAAAGCTTGAAGGGTCCAGGTAGTCTACAGTTTAAAAAAACGAGAAGACGGTAAAGACCCAGTACATACAGTAAAAGTAGAATACAACTAGGTTAAATTAGGAATTCCCACGGAACTACGATGGTTTCTTAGTACATAATGGGAATAGGAAGCTATCAAGGAAAAAGAGGAGAAATATGCAGGAGGATTATCACTAAGCTTTAGGTTCCAGTATTAAATATGAAATAACATGACATAACATCCATGATAGCTGCCATAATAAGTATCTTGTTCTGACTCGTGGAACTGGAACCTCGGCTTGCGGACTGTAATATCCGGTATGGATGCTATCACTATCACTATCACCTCAAAATATATGATATATATATATATATATATATAAAGTCAATGACATGTTATACCGACACTCTGGAAAAATGTCAGATTGTGGCTGACCCTGTCCCCAGATGACGGAGACGAGACGAGGCCCGAAGGAGGGGGGGCAGACCCAGGCTGTTGGTACTGCACGCGTTGCATTTCAATGCCGCAGCAAGGTCAAGGTCAAGGTCAAGGATGTTACGACCAACCAACAGAACAACCTTTGAGCGGTCACACTTTTTTCTGTAGTGGACCTACAGTTACATTGTGTGCCCAATACAGAGGGTAGAATCCTACTCGTCAAGACCCGATGAAGCTATCTAGAGTTTTAAGTCCATGATAGAAAATGCAACGGCTTTCTAGCTATCACTAACAAAATAGGCTAAAAAGTACTGGAAATAAACCGCTCGTATCCTAAACTCATTCTGGTCAAGTATCTGCTTGGGCATGCCCGCTTCCTCGGGCTTGGGTCGTTATCCCACCTTTGATGCAGGGCATCTCGCACCATCCCGCAGCAAATTAAAACCTCCAATCATACACAGCCTACAAGTTTTGTGTGTGGACCATTACTTTTTCTTCTAGAAGGGTAGAACCTATCAGCGGCTCTGCTTTCTTCCATGTATCCGGAGCTGGACCGAAGCGGTGGACTTTGTTTACAATGCTTGTTCTTTCAACAAATGTGGTCTATAAACCTTGGTTAATAACAACGCATGGTTCTTATACGTCCCGTATGGATGGCCTCATTCCTGCACTTGGCGTTCCCTTGCGTCGGTACGACAAGAACCGTTACGTAGTTGCGGTCTGAGAGTAACGATCACACACCTCTTACAGTCTAGGACAAGGTCTATGCACACTCGGCCGACTTGACGTTTAAGAATATTAAATCTGAGATCTGACATGACAGATTCGGAAACCCTGCCGTTGCGACCTCGGTCAGTATCATGGCCCCCCTCGGTCTCTTAGACGAGTACCACTTGGACCATTGCATTGGACCCTGAATTGAGGTGTGGATGAAAAACTTCGTGATCCGGCAGGGGTCCTGATTCGGGGTTGTCGAAGAATCTCGGTTCCATATAGAGAGATGCAAGACATTGTCACTGGTACCGAGTCTAAGGTTAGTGCTTTGCATACTCTGCCGAATGGGCGGTAACGAATACTGGTACTGAGGTAGTGCATCTATCAGAAGAGACTCGCTTGACGGATGAGCCGTTATTAAAGAACGCTCGTTATTTCCTTGGCACCAGCACGGACTGGTTCTTGGTCAGTGGTTCTTCGCAACCTTGTCCTAAAGCATACCTTTCATCTCAACATCTCGGCCGATACAAAAGTTCTTGGCCCATAGAACCCAAGTCCACGTCACTGTCGACCATGTCCCTGGCTCGGCCGAACAGGATGAGCCTGATAGACAATTAATAAAATTGGAGAATCAGGATATCGTTTTCCGGGGTTGAGAATACGTAACAGATAGACAGCCTAAACGTTTATTGAGTTTCAGATTGTTGTGCTGCGCTTCACAGGACGAGTGTAGTCTAGCTGCAGTCACATCGATAGAGATGTATACTTCACTAAGCTGTTGAAGTGTAGTTAGGGTTATACCTAAGCTTGATTTGATGTGATATGCCAAGACACTCCCTGCATACAGACAGCTGCAAGGAAAATACTAAGATTTAGTGTTAAGTGTTTTTTGAGACAAAGCTGTAAGTATGCAGAACAGTCAAGAAAAGCAAAATAGATTGTTGAACTGATGAAGAATGAGGAAGAAAGAAGGCAGCAGACAGATCACAGTCACAGTCACGATTAGAGAAGCAGAGAAGTAAGAGTAAAGGTCATAAGCCATATTAAAGCCGAAATCGTACTAATTTCTAATCGCCAAAAAGTAACCACCATCGAAAAATGGGAACCAAAAATACAAAGTCTAATCTATCAGAAACCGATATCCCAGACCATGATATCTATTAACAACCCAATTTTGAAGCCGACTGGTGTAAGAATGAACCAAGAACGTTAAGCATTACACATGTGCGTGTTTTGATCCTGCTGCCAGCGAAAGGCAAGCAGAAAAAGGCCGTGATGAGATTGCAAAACCATGCCCCCGCAGAGGCAATGCCCGCCAAAAGTCTTCATCATGAGAAGAAAATACCCCACAGAAGAGGTTGAGTTTCAAGAATTGAAGATGATGATGATGTCAAAGGTGGACGCTTTACAGGAGGAAAGCGACACCAGCGACGGCAGCGGCGAGACCAGCGAAGGTCTTCTGGGCAGCGCCGGCAGTGACGACGGGGTGGTCCTCGGGAGCCTCAGGCTTAGCGTTGGAGCCGGTCTGAGCAGGAGGAGCAGGGTGCTCGGGCTCCTTGGCGGGAGGAGCAGGGTGCTCAGGCTCCTTGGCGGGAGGAGCAGGGTGCTCAGGCTCCTTCATGGGAGGAGCAGGCTTGGAGGGGTGCTCAGGCTCCATGGGAGGAGTAGGGTGCTCAGGCTCCTTGACGGGAGGGGCGGGCTTGGAGGGGTGCTCGGGCTTCTTGACAGGAGGAGCGGGGTGGACGGGGTGGACGGGGTGCTCAGGCTCGGGGACGACAACAACAGGGGGCTTGCCGGGAGTGATCTGCTTGGGAGGGTGGGCAGGCTCGGGGTGGACAGGAGGGTGGACGGGCTCACACTCGCCGTGGCTGCACTTGTTGTAGCTGTAGCAGTCATCCTTGCAGTCCTCGAAGTAGTAACGGTCCTCATCGACATCGCAGACGAACTTGCGAGCGTAGTCGACAGAGTAGTGCTGGTCACGCTGGCACTCAGATCCGTAGCAGACGATGCGCTGGTTGCACTCCTCCTCCTTGTAGTCGGCGTAGTAGCAGTGTCCGTCGTTGCAGATCTTGAGCTTGTTCCAGGTGTCGTCGTAGCACTCCTCAGGGTGGCAGAGGCCATCGTTACAGACAACCTGCCACTTGGTGCAGGTGGGGCAGTGAGTCTGAGGAGCACAGTAGTTACCGTAGCAGATGATGATGACATCGGTGGGGATGACGGGGAGGATCTGGGTGACAGTCTTGGTGGCAGTCTTGCCGTCGTCGGTGACGGTGACGGTGGCAGTGGTGGTGCGGACAGGGAGAGTCTCGGTGACGAAGTCGGTGTTGGTGATGGTCTCTCTGTCACCGGGGTTTACGCCATCAGCGACGTAGATGGAGAGGAGAACGTTGATGGAGACCTGTCGGCGCATGAGAGCATCGCCAGAAAGACCACCACAGTTCTCGTCATCGTTACCAGGGCAGACGATGTCACACTGGTCACTGCCAACGGCAGGCGAGGTGTTGAGGTCAAGCTCGCTACCACAGTAGCAGCTGTTGTCGTAAAGACCGAAGAAGTTGGAGCCCAAGCAAGAATCAGCACAGCGCTCAGAGTCGTTCTCCTCGCTGGAGTAGGCCTGAGTGAAGCCAGGGAAACCGTTCTCGGAGGAAAAGCAGCCGAGGAAGTTGAAGCCAGTGGGGTTTCCAATGCCACCAGCGCCAGTGGCGGTAGCAGTGGCAGTGCCAGTGATGGTACCGGTCTCGGTCTGAGCCTCGGTGGTGGTGGTCTCGTTGCTGAAGCGGCCCGTGGTGAACTGGGCAGCGGCCACGTTGCCCATGGCCAGGGCGATGATCTCGGTGTAACGCATCTTGTTGATGGTAAAGTTCTTATGAGCGAATGACTGTGGGGGTAACGACTGGAAACAGCTCTCGGAAGAGTAAGCGAAGGGATCGAGTGTGTTTGAATTGCTTGATGAGGAGAGGAAAGAAATTGATATTCGGTCGGAACCAAGGCCTCTCTTTATACAAGATTGGCTCCCATATTGAAGGCTGAGATTGTATGGTCTCCCTTTGGGAATCACAGACTAAGCCCGTACCGATAGTCCCGTAGTGTGATCTCGACGAATGCATCGAGCCTAACGCAAGCAAAGTCGAGTGTTGAGACATGGCGTTGTGGTCCAACAAGCAAAGAATTCAGTGCCCCTGGCCTGACATGTCTCACTCGACGTTCGAGGGAGGTTGTTGGTATTTGCTCTGCGAGTGTGTTGTTGCCGAAAATTCCCGCCTTCGAGGAGCTGCGTGCTGGTTCTCGGATACTAAGATTACGCTAAATTCCAGATAAGCTTGATTTCAGATACTGTCGAGCTCACATGCTGATGGAGGAGATCCTTTACCGACAAGAGAGAGCCAAAAACTGATCACTGAGACACTATCTCCGAGACCGAAAGGAGCGCAGCTTCTTGGCAGATTCTTGTTGAGCATCCCTCAAAGGAGAAAGAGCTCTAGCTTCATGCTTCGAACACCGAATCGAGCATGAGATTCCTCAAGGCCTGTTCCTGTCTCTGAAAACATAACGAGCGGTGTATCGGCATATCGACTTGATCGTCAAGGATAATCTCTCCGCATGCGCCGCTCACATTCCTGAATGCGTCCATTGCGTGTAAGAAACACTCTTCCAAAAGTCCCTTATCCTGAGATATGTGAAAGAGAGTTTAATCTCCAGCAGTCAAGACTGTACGTCATCGGTCACCAAGAATAGCAGACGATATCATGGGATGTTTCGTGGCTTCAACGAAAGCACCACTGCCCTGACTATACTCACTTGAGTATCACTAATTTCTTGCGTTTTCAGCGGCTTGAAGATCGGCGATGGGCTGAAACCGATGTTGGGTCCCCTCACTTGGTTCAGACGAAAGCATTCTTTAGTCGAATCCGGGGAAAGCTCTCTTGCATAGAGCCATAGCATTTCGAGAAAGACTTGCTTATCGTATCGCATCACAGAGACAAAACAGAACAGCGCATACTCGAGGTGGGCAGCTAGCATGCGATCCACAAGAGGGAAATTGCGGTCATGGAGAGACGTAAAAGGTTGGTCCTACGAAGGGAGAGCTGAGAGATGGATGCATTGAACGGTATGAGATACTGAGACAGAGAGGTCGATAGCTCTTGACGGTGTTATGCGGGCCGAAGGATTTTGCGGGGCCTCACACTGGGCTTCAGCAGGGGCTTGATGTGGGTCTGTTGACAGCTGCAGGGTAATTTTGAGGTCAGCACCAAATGAAGCTCACGATGTTGATCTGTACACAATAAATTCTCTGTAATTATAGAGTGCATATTGATAATGTTGAGAGTAAGAAGTTCTCTCTGCCTAACTTGAAGAGTACAAGTTGCGTGGTGAAATGACCGACTGTATGCCATTGCACCCTTGATCTTTACCCTGCCTGCGAACCAAGAGATGGAACTCGTCTTTCCCACCAAAATTCCATCCTTTGATTGCTCATAAACAACCCATCTCTAAAATGACTATTTACAATCCTATTCTTCTTGGCAATTCCGATGCGAAAATAGAAGACTGTCGTAAACTCCCTCGAACCCAAGGAAGCTTGACCCGAAGCCAAAACTTGTCAAAGCTTGACACATCTTGCATATTGATCAAGGTAACAAGATCCATTGTCTGTGCTCACTCACGATAGCTCGATGAACTAGCTCCAAAGTAGTCTTGGCAACTCTCACGCCAACTATAGCATCCACTTAGCTCAGAATAGTCCCCGAATCTCCTAGAGGGACTAGGAACAGTGACGCCAGGATGAGGATTTCCCCGTAACTCTCAATTCCTCCTTGAGGCTGTAATTATTCTGCCGAGTCACAATCCCCCTCTGGCCGGCCCAGATCCTGCCGTGCCAAGCCGTTATTCTTGCAGTGCGTGGTACAAAGCCTCATGCAAGGCATGAAAGGGTCGGGACTACGCCGCTGTTGCACAAGAGGCATGTCTATCTCCACGACATGCTTTGTGTGCCTGAAGATCAGATAGATTGGCCCTGTGGCTGATCTCAACAGGATGAATGCCGTTCTCGGGCCTTCCATTGAGCCTCAATCGTGAGAACGCCAACGGGCCACCAATCTCCTCTGCATCGCTTGTAATGCCACCGCACAATCTCATTTGTCGCCTTATGCAAGCCTCTTGCTTTGATGGCTTGTTAGTAAATTAGCTATGCGGCAGCTAAAACATTGCCTTATTTTGACCTCAGGAAATGTGCCAAGACAAGTCAAGGGAGGACCTGTTCATGTCTTATGGGAGAGTGAGACCAAGAAACTTCCTCCCTTGCTTGAGAGGGTCTAACTCTTTTCTTTCCGCTGATCAAGGTCCATGCACGTGAATGCATGCTTGGAGTAAGACAGGAGACTTTGCCCTCGAATTCGTTGCTTGGGTGTTGTCGTTCCTGAGGATTTGAAAAGGATTGTTGCCCCTGTTGGATTTGGATCATAACAACTTCTGTCAACACCAACATAATGTAAGCATCATCAATTCGACCCTGAATGCGACCCTTGAACAATTCGGTCTGAGTTGTCCTCTTTACTTTTTTCTTCTCGACCAACAGAACTTGGACCCTGAAAGAATTGACCTGAAGCTCTACCAACCATGACGGGGTCCCTCATCATGGCTGTTTTGTGGGTAGCTGGGAATATCCCCAGACTTGACCAAATCTCAATTGACCAAGTGCTTAGGTAACCCAATTGCGATATCGAAACGACGATAACTCAGATCATGTCCACTGATAAGACTCATGATGGATCATGACAATGACAATGGATAAAATTAAAGCCCGTCTGCCCCTCATTCTCAACAGCCGTGTTCAGCAGCCGAAGATCAACAGAGGGGGAGGGGTCAATGGAGACTCATCCTCTCCGCCATTGGATAATTCACTGGACCCTTCACTTTCGGAGGAGAAACTCCCATGTCATCATGCCCATGATAAAAAGACTCAAAAAGAAGGCGACGCAGCTGCCATGATGGCGCTCAATTGCTTCTCAATCTCTCGCAAAAATGTCCGTCTCAAAGCTCCCTTTCCACGCTGACCACATCGGCTCTCTGATCCGACCAGAGTCGCTATCGCGCACTCAACAGCAGGCCGATGCTGGCGAGGTTTCAGCTGATCAGCTCGTCGCCACGCAAAAGGCTGCTATCGCCGATATCGTCAAGAAGCAACAGGAGCATGGCGTTCGCGCTATTTCCTCCGGCGAGTTCGATCGCAAGTACTACTTCTCTGGCTTCTTTGAGCGTCTGGGTGGTTTCCGCGAGGTAGAGCCCGTTCCTTGGGATGTCGTGCGCCTTTCTGCGCCGCCTATCGCTGCGCTCAAGAAGGCCGGTAAGCAGTACCCCATGGCTGCTCTCTGCGAGGGCAAGATTGAGTACAAGCAGAGCCCTTACCTTGAGAACTGGAAGATGCTTCGCGAGTGTGTTCCTAAGGAGCAGTGGGCTGAGTGCAAGTTCACCATGCCTCCTCCTTGCTACTTCCACCTGCGACTTGCCTCTGGCAAGTGCTACACTCCTGAGGCTTACTCCAATGACGAGGACTTCTTTGCGGACCTTGCCAAGGCTTACCGCCAGGAGTTCAAGACTCTGTACGATGAGGGTGTTCGCAATATCCAGATCGATGACCCTACTCTCGCCTACTTCTGCTCCGATGAGATGCTTCAGTCTTTGAGGGATGAGGGTGTTGATCCTGATAAGCTGTTCGACACATACCTGAAGGCTCACAACGATGCCATCGCCGACCGACCTGAGGGTCTCCATGTTGGTCTCCACGTCTGCAGAGGTAAGTCACCAGTCCGTATCATTTGGTCAATCACTAACCAGTCAGGCAACTTCTCCAAGTCCATGCACTTCAGCGAGGGTTCCTACGAAAAGATCGCCGAGAAGTTCTTCACAACCCTCAACTACGACACCTTCTTCCTCGAGTACGACAACCCCCGCTCCGGCGGTTTCGAGCCCCTCCGCTTCCTCCCCAAGCACAAGAACGTCGTCCTCGGCGTCATCACCACCAAGGAGCCCGAGCTCGAGGACGCCCAGGTCATCAAGCACCGAGTCCTCGACGCCGCCAAGATCATCGCCGACGGCCAAGGCCGCAGCCTTGAGGAGGCTCTCGAGAACGTCGGCATCAGCCCCCAGTGCGGCTTCGCTAGTGTCGCTGTTGGCGCTGAGGGTATGACCGAGGCCAAGATGTTTGACAAGCTCAAGCTTGTCAACGATGTTGCCAAGGAGATCTGGCCTGGAAAGGCTTAGATGGATGAATGTACAAAAAAGTAAAACAAAAAGCGAAAAGTATATAGGTTTGAGGTTATTGGGTGTGTTGTTGCATAGCGTGGTGTTGATGAGAACAAAAAGTTGAAGACAATTGATGTCTTCGCTTTCATTCCTGCGCTGTTACCTCAAATCCTGATCAGAGTTTTCAACAACTTGTCCCATGGATCTGCAGCTCAACCGTAGGGTTATCTAAATTTTAGGAAATATTTAATGAAGCAATTGTCATGTTACCTAATCTCATTTAAAGTCCCTATCCTAATCTTTCGTAAGACTTCCTAAAGCATCACGTCTTGGGCTGGCCACCAGTCGCAACATTGTACACATCGGCTCTGATACTTCACTCACGACAGAAGGCAGATTGGCAGATATATCATTGTAACGTCTATTAATTAATGTAACTTATGCTTTGTTTCTATATGCAAACGACTCGTAGCACGTATATCCATCCATCTATGCGTCGCTCCTTGGAGCCCCACTTTTATCCCATTACTCTCATTGGCTCCCACCATATACTCATGTGTTGCATGCACATTGAACAACATTATTGCTTGCCTTAACGGCGGTTGAAGTTGAGGAATCGAGTCTAGAGTATTGATTAGTAAGGCGCCCTTTTCCTCATTGGCTGAGTTACTTACCGCTGTCATGAGGACAATCAAGTTGCTTGCAATGAAGCAAACATAGATGCCCAGGTCTCTCCAACGATGGTCGAAATTCATCTCGAAAGTGCCGTAGAACTCGTCTCCGACCTTGTATGCGCAGTATTCACAGTCTTGAGTGTTGTTTGCAACGAGGTATCCTGAGCCTCCGCGCTCGAAGAACGGCTCCATGTACTCGCCGCAGGTCATGTTCGGGGGTGCGCTGAACGCGTTCAACTCACCCTGCTTGCATACGACCTCAACACCATGAAGAGCAGTCGTTACCATGCCGCTAATAAGGCGTGTAAATGGAGTTAACTCGTACATCCAAGCTCTCCAGAAGCCTGGCATTTGAGGAGGAGGGATGGTAACACCACAGAACAACGCAAAGGTGATGATGATGAAGGGATCACTACAGATTGGCCTTGTCAGTACGATTCACGTGATATCTTGGGACGGTTTTATGACTTACAATTGCGCAGAAATGTAGGGAGAGGGTGTGATAGATGCAAGACCCTGGCCGAGTGTGACAGCGAAGATCTCAGTGATCAGAACCATCAGGAACTGATAACCAGCTCGAGACGACTCAGTCTGGAATCCAGGCATAAAGTAAAGAGGAAGGAAGAACGCGACAGCGCACAGAATCGAGTAGGGCATCTCAGCCAGGACGACACTTGAGGTAAACACGAAAGGTGAGTACATCTTGGAAGACTGCTCTCTGAAGAACAGAGCTCGCTTGATGTGGTACATAACCTCGACTTGTGTAATGATAAGTGCGGGAAGGACAGTGACCTGGAAAATGACGAAAACTCGGTTCTGGAGAGACGCGCGGGAGTTGTCGAGGTTGAGATACATGAGACCGGTGATCAGGGCAACAGCAACGTGACTGAAGATACGGGTGAAGAGATAATTGGGAGATCGCCAGTATGATCGGAACATGCGAGTGCAGACAGTCTTCATCTGGTGAGTGAAAGGTGAAGCGTACTCACGCTCCAGATCAGCGGACTTGTTAGCGCCACCACCAGCATCCTGTCGCTCACGCTTAAGACGAATGATAGTCTCCTTGACTTCATTAAACTCAGCGCTATCATCCCAAATATCAGCCCAATCACGGTTTCCAACACGAGGAGCACTGCCAGCACCAATAGCCTCAAGCATGAACTCGGCGATGTTGTCAGTAGGCTTAGCAACCGCGCCGTGAGACTCGAGATAGCTTCGCAGGACGTGAGCATCCTTGCCGATGTCGCCAAAGTAAACAGTGCGGCCTCCGCGCTGGAGAAGGAGAAGACGGTCGAAGTTCTCGAAGAGGGCGGCGTTGGGCTGGTGGATTGTGCACAGGATAGCTTGGCCTGAGGCCGCGAGCTTCTTGAGGAATCGGACGATGTTGAAAGCGCTTTGACTGTCGAGACCGGAGGTGGGCTCGTCGAGGAAGAGCATCAGTTCGGGCTTAGCGGCGAGCTCGACACCAATTGTGACACGCTTGCGCTGTTCGACGGTAAGACCGAATTCAGGGGTTCCGATGATGGCGTCGGCGATGGACTCCATTTCGAGAAGAGAGATGATCTCCTCGACGTAGGCGTAGCGCTCCTCCATAGGCACGTGGTAGGGTTGACGAAGCTCAGCAGAGAATCGGAAAGCTTCTCGGACGGTCTGGGTAGGCTCATGGACATCAAGCTGTTCGGCATATGAAGTGGAACGTTGGAACTCCTTGCCAGGGGCAATAGCATCGACGAGAATATCACCGTGAATGACACCAATGTTCTTACGGGCAGCGAGGACGTCGAGAAGAGTAGTCTTTCCAGCGCCGGAGGCACCCATAAGAGCAGTAAGCTCACCAGGACGAACGTAACCAAAGACATTGTTCAAAAGACGACGGGTGCCACCAGGAACGGGAACATCGTAGTTGAGGTTCTCCCAGGTAAGGACACTCTCAGACTTGATGTTGATCTCAGAACCCTCCTCGTTAGACCTATCCTTGCGTCGAGCATCGCGCTTAGAGGTAAGCTTCTCGTTCAAAGCCTTGCGCTCCTTGTTAGGCTTGGCGAAGATGGTAGCAGCGTTACCGCCCATGCCGAAGTTGACGAGTTCACCGAGAGCGACGTTGAGGAAGAGAAAGAAGATGATAAGAGCGAGGACGATGCCCCAGTTTCGCCAGAGATCACCGGGGTAGTAGGAGAAGCCCTGGGCGACGTAGTCGGTACCGGAGACGAGGGTGGTTCCGGCCTTGGAGCCGGCGAGAGTGCAGACTTGGTAGTCGATGTTGGTGTACTCGGGACCAGAAGGAATCAAGCTGTCGGCTGTACACTCCATGTCGATTCTCTGGAACTCGTTCATCATCATGGAACTGAAGCTGAGACCGAGGATGTTGATCCAGAAGATCCATCGGAGCCAGACTTGTTCCTGAGCATACTGGATGATATAACCTGATGTGACAACGAAGAGAGTGATGACCTAGGCGAATGTGTTAGCAACTGCTTAGACGAGATCATCATAAGAAGTATAAGATGTGGACTAAGTTTAGACTTAAGGTTATGGCGCCACCGTTGCATGCCCCACTTCCCGTCCGTCCAACACATGGAAGAAACGTGCAAACATAAAAAGGAACTTACAATAACAGCAAACTTGATTGCGTAATCAAAATCAGGCGAAACACAACCAATAATACGGAAGAACAAAGTCATTCCAATATTACCGCTCAGAATCATCAAGAAGAAAGTGAAGAAAGCACCAGCGTCGCGAACAAGGTTGGTCATAAAGTACACGATAATGCAGAACAGCAGAATCTGACTAGCAGCGAATACCTGATCGACAAAGATCTGCGCAATCCACAAAGCTGACGGTCTGTGGAAGGCATAGGCCTTGTGCTTGTTGACGATGGAACGACCTGTCATGGTACCTCCTAGCTCGGAGAAAGCTTGGAAGGCGTTGAAAAGGAGTGCGATGAAGAGAAGACCTCCCTTGGAGAAGGCGCTGGCGGAAGTCTTGCCGAGGTCGAGATACAGGGTTCCGAGAACGATGGCGATGACGATGCTGCGGAACCAACCGAAGAAGAGGTTGAAGCGATCCTGAAGCTTAAGAGTGAACTGACGCTTCATCAGGGACCAGACTTGGATGTGGAAGCCGGTGGAGTAGACGGAGCGCTTGGAAGTACCACGCTTGCTCTCCTTGACGGCGATTTGGAAGTCGTTGTGTGTCTCGGTCTCGTGCTCGAGAGAAGCCTTGTACTCAGCCATCTCAGCATCAAGAGACTTGTACGCATCAGACTTCTTGAAAGCCTCGGCCAAAGTCTCAGGGTTGTGAGGAGCATTCTCCTCAGATCGACCAGGAGCATACTCCCTCTCCCAATCATCGGTACAACCGGTCAGGTAATCAGCACTGGTCTGACGAGGACGAGGAGCGAAACCAAGACCCTCGAAGTAGCTGCGAGCCGAAGCAGCAGGGCCGAAGTAGACCTGCTTTCCACCATCGATAACCAAGACCTTATCGAAAAGGTTGTAAATGTTCTCGGAAGCCTGGTACAACGAGACGAAAGTAGTCGTCTTGTACAGGTTGGTCTGAATACGGAGAGACTTGGCAAAATCCAGGGCGGTACTAGCGTCAAGACCACGGGTACTGTTATCCCATGACAGGACGGCAGCGTTGGTGATCATACCCTCCGCAATACTGACTCGCTTTCTCTCTCCACCAGACACACCACGAACGAAGTGGTCTCCGACGATGGTGTGGCGTGTGTGCTCGATGTTGAACATCTTGAGAAGCATGCTAATGATGCTCTCCTTGAATTCCTCCTTGGACATGTTTCCAGGTCGCTTCTTGGGCATCTTGGTATCAATCGCAAAACCGAGGGTCTGCTCAACCGTGAGAGTAGGATGATGGAGATCGTCTTCGGCATTGTACATTGCTTCGCCCCTGTAGGATTTTGAGAAGTCGGTGTTGGACCATGGTCCGTAGCGAACCTCACCCTCCACCGCGGTGTAGCCATATGTCTGGTTGGCGATGGTCTTGAGGAAAGTCGTACATCCAGAACCAGGCTTTCCCAAAACGAGAACCATCTCACCAGGCTTACACACACCCCTGAACTTATCAAGGAGTGCAACCTGGGGAGGCTTAGGTCCGAGACCGAGCATGTTGATGACGGGGGAGACAACATCGAAGAATCCAACAAAAGCATCAGGGAAAGTAGGCACAAAGTTGGACATGCCACCAAACCCCTTGACAGTCAAATCATCCCAGTAAACACCAATATGCTTAGACTTGATACCCGCCTCCTTCTCACGATCAAGGCCACCGCGAAGAGCCGCCTCTAGATCAAAGAGGGACTCAACCTCGGCCTCATCAGCAGTAGTAGCATTCTTCTCAGGATCAGCAACGCTAGCTCTGCTCTTCCTGCGACTAGCGCGCGAAACACCAGTGAATTCACGCTGAAGCTCGGCAAAGTCAGCCTCGGCCTGCTCAACGGAAACACCAACGTTCTGCGCCTTGTTCTGTCCTTCAGCACGGGTGGAGTCGGTCTCGATGGAGTTGCGGTACGCAGGATCGGCCTGCTCAGTGTGATGATTGGCGGCAATGGCCTGCTCGGCCTTTCCGAGATCTTTTTCAGCCATTTTGTCGACAGTTATGTTGTGTTGTTGTTGAAACTGTCTGGGAGCCCTTAGTCACCCGCCGCGAAAAAGGTAATTCACCTAATTGAACCCAATTGAAAGTATTAAAGGTATAGTATAAAAGGAATGAAGAAATAATTAATATGTATATATGTATAGCAGCCTGTGATACTTGACCATAGGCTTGCTGGTGAACAACAAGAGGTGAGGTAAGGGGAGAGGCGCAAAGGAAAAAGAAGCCGACATGCCGCTCTATAAGTCCAAGTCGCAAAGGCAAAAAAAGAGACAGAGCTCCCCTGGTCAAAAAGATTATTATGGAGAACAATCCTTTGGGAAGGTTTTCGTCCGTGAGGGTGACCTCTAAGTGTTGGGTTGTCAAAATAAAGGACGAACGACCCCGGCTCAGAACAGCACAACATTACTCGCACTTTTTCTCCCCTTTAGTTTACGAGGTACCTTACCAATCAAAATAAAAAGTTCTAAAATGTCCGTCTGTAGGGGGCAACGTCCCCACAAGCCGCGAATTGCTTCAGCGAAGACCCTTGTCGTTTAGTTCCTCGTTTGGGCATGTCAAGTCAGGTAGATGGGTCCCTTGTTCAGAGTTTGACTCATCTCGGACAAGTCTTGCATCCCGAGTTGAGGTTCTGATTGGTTGAGACAAATAAAGTCAAAGATTGACATCCATACCTAATGGGGATACGCATAAGGGATGATTTCGTTTATATCCGAGACATGAATATCTGAGTGAGGCTCCATAGCGTCAACAGTTAGTTACTGTTTACTATAACCAAGCAGATAGAGGCAATGCATTGCTTTGTTCGCAAGTATTCTCTATCGTAGTTTCCAGAATGTAGATCCTACATTCTTTTTTGCAACGTTGAAACCCAACACTCGGTTATCATCTGCACCTTTACCCACCAATCTCACTCTGTGGAGAAAGATTCTGCATGGTAAATGTGGGAACGCCTAATGTTACAGTATCCGTACCGTAAACTAAACCAAGCCCAACGGCTGAATCTTGTGTCATTCCGCGAGCTTCTACTTCCTTAAGTCCGAGGACGCATGAGTGGTTTCGACTCATACCTCAATGCGGATTAGTTCCGCAATAAAAAGTAGTTATAAGTTGTGAATAGTTACAAGACATAGCCTACACCAAGACAAATACGCTCCGGCGTGACACATTGGAACATCATGGTGTATGAGTGTAAACATCGGACAGATGATCCCGATTCTTGTTTCCTGAACTTTTGAAGATCTCAAACTCAAATTCAAGTCAAAGCGGCAGGTGATATCTCACAACATAACTGAGACAGTATACATAGCAACTATCGGTCTGGCTAGGCACCTGTCTATAACACACAGAATCACAGTATAGGGCTCACCGTTTCCCTCTTTTGCATGCTGATCTTGTTCGTTTTATGGTAAATCTAACCGCAGTCCCCGTAAGAACCTTGTCCGTGATAAGCCAGGATCAGGGATCTAAAGACAGGAACCCGGTCGGATCTTTTTTGTGGCGTTTCAGCTTTCTTCCGCTGACTAAACCAAAGTCCGACGATGTTAGACGGTCTCCGCCTTTGTTCGTCCGTTGTCGGCCGAATACATGTGTAAGCACATCGGCTTGTGATGAGGTCCGCACTTCACATGGGATAGTCAGATCGGATCAGATCAGATAACGTTAAACATTCCTACCGACACGTTGGGCAATGACTCAGGGTTCTAGTAGTTTTTAAAAGACCCTCTTGTGGAATACTGTTCCAAAGACCGGCCTAAAGTCGTAAAGCAACAACTTTTTTCTCAACTTCTACAACGTAGGTAGGTAGGTATAGGGGGCTGAGAAGCACGTTTCTGGATAGAGCTGCTGATCTAGCCAAAGTTTTAACCCAAGGTTCTTCTTCAAGTAGCTTGTTATATGTCTCAAAGTTCTTCGAACATATGAACAGCTTCCCACAGCGTGTTGTCGTTCTCGAGAGAAGACTGCCCAGCCACAATGCCTATGGACTGCCTTGTGGATGTGTTAACCTCATTTCTTACCATGTACGGTCATGCTCAGATGTGCACTAAGCTCGAAAGACTCGGTGTTTGAGAAGAAATACTTCGCTTTAGTTCCTAGGTGTGCTTGTGTATCACTCCTCTACCAACAGCTGTAGGTGCTTGTAGGGTTTATGATACCCAGACAAGGGCAGCAGTCATCGCGTTCCAAAAGGCACCGAGGCCCATTGCAGCGTGGTCGCTGTCGGTAGAAACACACCTATGAAGTGGGACTTAGCTCGTCGTTCATCACATACTTCGTCACTCGCTTACCGTCTAAGCCAAAGCAGTACCCGGATATCTGGGATATGGCCCAACTGGGACACAGCTGGCAGGCTCGCTTCTTGGAATGACCGATCGTGATGAGGCGCATTTGCCCAAGGAGTGGCACATCCTTGCGAGCTGATATCCCAGTACGCTAGATTCATGAGACGGTCAGACTCAGAGATCAGATGGAAAACCACGCAAGCGGGCTCCTGCCCTGATTTCAGACTCGAAGTTGATAGTCTATTTGTGACGCTCCAGATTGTTGGAGTAATCGCAGCGCAGCAAAGGGGCTCAACGCAACCCTTACGGCTTCAACAAGATGCCAAAGGACAGAGACCAGTACGCAAATCCCTTCCCATACTGCATACGTCTCCTGGGCCACTTCGTCAATCTCTCAACGATGGCAAGCGGCCGGATCGCGCTGCTCGGTGCTCCAAAAAGGAAGAGGGTGTTTATGCATGTGCTCGCATGCCTCGTCTACGAGGTGCTGGGGATTGAAGCACACTCGGTTATCGCAGATGTGGGACTACAAGTGCCCTCTGTAGGGTCATCCAGCGTGTCATCCTTTCGCAAGGGTCCGGGTTACCCTTTTCTCTCAGGTAGACATCAGTGATTAAGTCCCATGACCGACATTATACATAACAGTATGGTGGGACTATACACGAGCTGGGTGGTAAGCTCTACAAGAGTACCACATGATACCGAAGCCCCTTTCAGTTTACCCAGAGCATCATTCGTGTTTTGAGACGAACGTGCCATATTTAGATTAACTGAATAGCTCGATTAAGGCAGATAAACGACCAAGAATTGAAGATTACATTGCAGCTGGAGTCTTACTATAGCTGCACAATGTCCAAGTCCGAACTGCAGTGCGCAAAAGGAGCTGAGCTCTTCCAGCAATTAGAGAGTCTTAAACCAACAAGATACCACATTTATTTCTTTGAAAAAGAGATTGCCTCTCGATACACTTGAGCCACACTATAAGCTAGGCGATGCAATCGTGAGCTTATATAAACGTGACTGAGCTGCAGGCGTCAACGCACATCGCGGCTCCGTCCACATCCTGGCGTATCGATTCCTCCGCGAACATAGAACTACACAGGGACTACCAACGAGGGCAACTGAGCTTGAACCAACCCAGACGTGCGATCATGTCTATGCGGGTACGCGGTGGCATCTTGAATGATTGCAGGGGCGGGGCGGTCGGTACAACAACGATTTCGCAGGGACTCATCGCCTACGAAGATACCGACATCATCCAAACTGCTGAAAATGGCGACCGAATTTATCATAGGTGTCCCAGCTGCCCAACTCAAACCCCTCGAGCATCAGATCGCGAACGAACATTTCCCAACTCTTGGTTTAGTCTGAACTTCACCCGATTACCCTTCTGAAATGTCCACTGGAACCAAGTGCCAGACCTACAGCCCTCTTGCTCAATCGAAGCTTGGATGATATATAGTCGCAAAGACCTCTGATGGGTCTTGTGGAATCCGCGGACAGACAGGACAGAGTGGTTATGACGGCGGTGCCGGAGGTGAGTCTGGGGTATGGACAGGTAAGGGTACGCTGCTCAAACTCAATGTGCTTCTTTGTGCTGCTAAACTGGCGGAAGACGCTGGTAGGGGTGGAGCAGGAGGTAACGGAATCAGGTCTGGCAATCGAAGCTCAGCCTTGATGTTAGCAACCTCATCAGCAGGCAGAATGCTCTCCAACGCAAAGAAGTAGAATTGATCTGGGTAGAATGGCTTTGATATCCCATTCGTCAGGCCTGCAAGATGCAATCTCGCCTTGTCCCAGAAGGCAAAGCCCAATCGGCGGAAAGAATCGAATTTGACACCCTTAACAGGCGAGTAGCGGTCGCGTGATAGGGCTCTCCATATAGTCATACCACATGATACTTTGTTGAGGGGCGCTTCTTCCTTCATCCATTCCATACCCTCGTCGGGAAATGGAACCTTGGCCGGTTCGCTGTCCTCTGGTATAGGTTCACCCTTCTGCACTTTGAAGAATTTGCCGTTTTGACAATACTCGACGACCGTCATTATAAAACCAGCTGCTTTTTGCTCTGCTGTAATCCATCTGTTACTCTTTGTAACCAGAGGTGGCATTGGTAGTCGATAGTAATCGTTTTGTATGGCATCTCGAAGGGTCCTGAGGTAATCCATAGCACACCCGACCTCTTCGGCCTTGATCACTCTATTGTCAGGTCTCTCAACCAAGTCTGCCGCATCCATCTGTTTCAACGTGTCGATATCTTCCTCGGACCAGCCTTCCTTGACCAGCCCTTTCATTTCGCCCACCAGTTGTATTATCCACATAGCACGTAGAGCCCTCATTTCCTCGCGCCAGCTCGGCTGTCCTGCATCCACCACCTTGTGAGGTTTACCGACAATCTCAAGTTCCCAGGCGGGGGTCCTGCAGGAGTCTGGATCATGATCATGATCATGATCATGGGAGTAAGGCCGTGAGTCGGAAGTATGCAACGGCCTGATATCCCTGAATGGCGCTAGATACGATGCCAAACAACCCTGCGACAGGGCAGAGATTTGACATGCTGTTGCGACGACAGACCTAAATACTTCTGTAGGCACTATCGCAGCAGATAAGATTTCAGGTCCAAGATAGATGTATTCTGCGCCATAATGTACGGTCAAAGGATTCACGCCTCTTAAGAACCGATTCCTGAACTCGTTCAAGTCTTTGAAAGGAAGCGTCTTAGCGCGCACAAGGATGACTCCACGAACAAGCTCTCGGATCTTTCCGTACAGTATCGAGTTTGGTCCAGAAAGGATACCTTCGGTGATAGTATGGGCGTAATTGTTGAAGAGACGCCAGACATTTGGTGAAGCCGTCATTAGGCTCCAGAGTGTGTCGAGGCCTGGAAGGCTCGTGACGATCGGTAACAGGATCTCGGGAGGTAGCACCCCCAAGGATGCTACTGCATTTTGGGCTCTGCCACTCATCTTGAAGAACTCACTTTGTTTGTTGATTGATTGAGTGAGGTGGAAGAGTGAGATTCTACCAACAAGCGGGGATATGCTTTTCTGAGCTTAGCCAGAAAGGAATCCTTGGCATACTGAAAGGGCAATCGCCGGGAAGTATCACGATAAGGAGCGATGATCTAATGTTTATGATCTTTTGGCGAGGCTATCACAACTTACTCTTCTAATCCCTAGACTACACCATGGCCAACAGTTCCTAGAAAGGATCCGCTTACGGCTTATATGGTCCAAACGACAACACGGCAGACAAAGCGGCCGTCGATGGACCGACCAATCGATCTGCACACGATGCAAGGCATAATATTCCTTAACTTCTTTTGCCGCAAGCCCAACCTTGGATACATTCTCAAGTAGTCTTTGTCTTCTTCACTATGGCATCTCATCACTCTCATCCAGAATTGTAGCGCCCAGGGTTCTCATGAGATGTCCAATGCGTTTTCGCAGCACTTTGCTAACAGTAATACGTGGAAGCTTTATTGAATCACCTATACCATTGTTCAGCATTACCAAGAAGCCGCGAGTCTCCCTCGCCAGAGTAGAAACTAGTCATCAAGTTACGTGGAATTGACGAAACTCTTCATGCCAATTGCCATATCTATGTCGCAGTAACAATCTAGAGCTTGCATTAGTATATTCATATTTGTGTGATATACAACACTAGATTTATATATGCTCTTTGCGAATAGCATGCAACCTATCTCGATAAGGCGATTCTCCGTATCAATTACGATCTATCATATAAAATATAGTGCTTAGTCTAACATTGGGATAAACATAAAGACTAGATTTAGACAACTTTAGATCATTGCCTAAAGTCTTACAAGACTTGCCATAAACTTAGGAAAGATCGTTGTGTATGCGTTTCATAGATAGATCCGCCCTTCAGCCTTACCAATAAAGGCAGGTCGTAAGCGTGTTGGTTATCGTCAACTACTACGAAACCATTCGCGTCAATCAACAAAAGTTCCTCAACGCGTGCGGTAAATCGTCCTCAATTCGTATGTAAATCGTAAGCACTTCGGCACATCGTTAGCCCATCTGACAGCCGATCAATTACCCCGGCCGCAAATAAAAACACCATTATTCCCAGGAAATGGACCCCAAACCTCATCAACAATGGCCTCATCTTGTTTAAACGACGGCTCCTGGGGTCCAGGCGTCAGAGGATGTCGAGGCGATTTCGACTTTACGCAGAAATTTGAACGCATTTTCTTTTCGATTATTCCGACTGTTGTTTTTATTGCTGCGGCTATTGGAAGGGTTGCTGTTTTGGTGCAGAGGGAGAGGATTGTCAATGGGATTGTTTTGCAATCAGTTAAAACCGTGAGTGTTTCTTTGTCGCTGTGATGGAGTGAATGATTGACATTGAATAGGCGTTTTTGCTCGTGTTTGCTGCTACGCAACTTGGCGTCTTGGTTCTTATCGCAACTGGAACTGCAGGGATCGTTCATGATCTCTCCCTCGCAGGATCATCACTTGCATTCATCGCATCACTTTTTGCATGCGCACTATCCTGGAAAGAGCACTCATGTGCCAGAAGGCCATCTACACTATTAAACATATACATTCTCCTTACACTATTGTTCGACATAGTGCAGGCTAGGACAGCATGGCTTCTCATCAGCACCTCGCATCAAACCATCCAAGCCCGGCTCTTCACAGCTTCTGTCGTAGTAAAAGCTGTTATTCTCTGCCTTGAGACGATTCCCAAGACGAGATGGATTCAGTGGAATGCCGATGAGCATAGTCCTGAGGAGTCGAGTGGTGTATTCTCTGTGGGTGTCTTCGCGTGGTTGAACAAGTTGTTTAAGAGCGGCTACCAAAAAGTACTGAATATTGAGGATCTGTATCCTCTTGATGAAGAGATGGCGTCGAATAGGCTACAAAGTCAGTTCGCCAAACAACTCCGGATTCAGAGATACAACCAGGAGCCCAGGTCGGGTCTGCTGAAGGATCTGGTCAGGACACTGACGGGACCTTTCATCCTCCCCATTATTCCTCGCGTCGCTCTCATCGCCTTCCAATACTGTCAACCTCTATACATCGACGCAACACTGGCATATCTACAAATTCCGGAAGATTCATCATCGAAAAGCATAGGCTATGGTTTAATCGGCGCCGCGTTTCTCATCTACGCCGGTATAGGAGTCTCCGCAGCCTTCTATGGTTACTACCAACAAAGAGCCGTGTATATGATTCGCGGCTGTCTAGTGGCTGCTATTTACCAAAAGACAACGCAGATGAAGATGACGGCTGCTGATGACTCTGCTGCTTTGACGCTCATGAGTTCCGACGTCGAACGGATCCTTCGAGGTGCAGAGAGGGCTCATGATCTTTGGGCAAATCCTGTACAGTTAGCAATCGGATGCTGGCTTCTTTATGGAAAGATAGGCGCAGCTTTTGTTTCCCCACTGGTTGTTATTGCAGTTTGTGCCCTTCTACTGTCATGGTTGATCTCGTTGGTCGGCAAGAGACAGAGTGAGTGGATGGCAAAGATCCAGAACAGGGTCGGATTAACTGCCAACGCAATTTCTCAAATGAAGTTGTACAAAATCTCGGGTATCGCTGGCCCTGTGGCTGATCTGATCCAGACTCTTCGCGTGGACGAGATCAAGGTTGGAAATAGCTTCCGTTGGCTATTGATCCTTGCTGCGGTACTGGGCTTCACACCATTCACCATCTCACCTGCTATCACTTTCGCTTTCGCATCTAAGGACTTGAGCGTCAACACACTCTTCACTTCCCTATCATATATCCTCCTTTTCACGACCCCTGTTGTTGAACTCTTCCAGAGTCTTCCGGGCATCTTTGCAGCTCTGACTTGTATATCTCGCGTCCAGAGATTCCTCGCAGCTGAACCACGCAACGACTTTCGAACCATTTCTACATCTAAAAAGAGTACAGATGCTTTTTCCATTGAGGACGGATGTTTTGGATGGGGAGGAGAAAAGATGACCTTGAAGGACATCAACACTTGCATCCCCGCTGATAAACTTACCATCATCGTGGGCGAAGTCGCCAGCGGCAAGACAACGTTCTGTCAGGCTCTTCTCGGCGAACTTCCCGTATCTTCAGGCACGATTAAGACATTCGCATCTTCTCAGCGTATCGCATACTGTTCTCAGTCTCCCTTTTTATACAACGGCACTTTCCGACAAAACATCATCGGCCACTGCGCTTTTGATCAGACCAAGTATGATGAGATCATTGAGGCTACGATGCTCTCTCAAGACGTCGCCCTTCTACCTCAAGGTCACGACACTAAGATCGGAAGTAACGGAATTATGCTCAGCGGCGGTCAGAAACAGCGTCTCTCTGTAGCCCGAGCCCTGTATTCCGAGGCAACTTTGATGATCTTTGATGATATACTCAGCGGTTTAGACTTGGGCACTGAATCAGAGCTGTTCCGTCGCGTCTTCGGACCAGGAGGTATTACAAAGAGGACAAATGCCACGGTCATTGTGTGTACTCACTCAGTGCGACACTTGCCGTTGGCAGACCATATCATTGCCCTCGGCAACAGCACGATTATCGAACAGGGAAACTTTACGGAGTTGATGAACAATAACAAGTATGTTCACAGTCTTGGGGTCAAATACAGAGACACAGACTCCTCTTCGGACGATGAACAGCCCGAAGCGAAGGCGGTTGCAGTTTCTCCCCCGGCTGCTGCACCGGCCCTTTCTAGCCAAGCAGCAGAGGACAAGGCAAGACAAACAGGCGACTTTTCCATCTACAAGCATTACTTCAAAAGCGTCGGAGCATGGGCAGCCATCGCTGTTGCTTTATCAGGAATGCTGGCCGGAGCCTGTCTCAGTCTCTCAAGCGTATGGATGAAGTTCTGGGCCGAAGACGCCTTCGAGGAATCTTTCGCCTTTTACGTAGGTATCTTCGGCCTCCTACGATCAGGTTTTGTCATATTCCTATTCTGCAACGGTTGTATCACCTTGATTGGTATGACTGCTTCCGCAGGCACGGAGCTTCATCAAAGAGCTATCTACACTGTTATTTCTGCGCCGTTGAGGTTCTTTACGACTACCGATACTGGCGTTGTGACGAACCTTTTCTCGCAGGATATGACACTCCTTGATAGTGACTTACCCCTATCCTTGACCAATTTCACATTGGATATTTCGAATTGTGTTGGGTCTGCATTTGTGGTGGCTTCTGCTTCGCCATATCTTGCTATTGGATATCCCTTTTTGCTTGTCGTTATTTATTTTATTCAGATGTTTTATCTTCGCACTTCGAGGCAGATTCGACTTCTTGACCTCGAGGCGAAGAGCCCGCTATAGTAAGTTACTCTAATTTGTCTTCTAAGCATTGGGGCACCGTTCTGACTCCCATAACAGTACGCATTTTACCGACACCATGAAGGGCATTGCTACCATAAGAGCTTTCGGCTGGGAAAAGAACGACATACTACACAGTAACCAACTCCTCGATACTTCTCAACGACCAGCTTATCTCCTAGCGATGATCCAGCAATGGCTAGCTTCTTCACTTCGCCTCATCGTCGCAGGTATTGCTGTTGTTCTCGTCGCATTGGCAACTCAACTTCGAACTAACGCGGGTTTGACTGGTGCCAGTCTTATCTCCCTGTTGACTTTCAGCGAGTTTCTGTCTGATGTGATCAAGAGCTATACTTCTCTTGAGACGTCCCTGGGCGCTGTGAGCCGGTTGAGATCCTTCAGTGAGACTGTTGCGACGGAGAATTTGCCTGGCGAAGATATTGAGCCCCCTGAGAGTTGGCCGCAGAATGGAAACATTCTGATCGACAAGGTGTCTGCTTCATACGAAATGGATGCTGATAGCCAAGATGAGACCGATCTCAATCTTGTCCTACGAGACCTTGAGCTCAACATCCTTCCTGGACAGAAGGTTGCAATCTGCGGCCGCACAGGAAGCGGCAAGTCTACTCTCATTCTCCTACTCCTACGCCTCCTGGACCCTCTTCCCTCTTGCGCCACAAACATACAGATCGACAACGTGAATCTGCATCAGATCGATCGTGCCACTCTACGCAGACGCATAATCTGCATCCCCCAAGACGCAGTCTTCCTCCCAGACGGCAACTCCATCAAAGCCAATCTCGACCCCTACAACGCAGCCACAGACGCAGAATGCTTCAACGTCCTCCAAACCGTCCGTCTAACACACTTCGTCAACGATAAAGGCAGTTTGAACGCGGGCATGAGCGCCGAAGATCTCAGCGCGGGTCAAAAGCAGCTATTCAGTCTCGGCCGGGCAATCCTGCGCCGTAGAGTCCGTGATAGAGGGGAGAAGAACCAGGGTGGGTTGCTCTTGTTGGATGAAGTAAGTAGCAGTGTGGATAAAGTCACGGATAGAGCGATGCAGGAGATTATTAGGGATGAGTTTGAGAGATATACTATTGTTATGGTTTCGCACCGGTTGGAGATGGTTATGGAGTATTTTGATAGGGTTGTTGTGCTTGATAGGGGGAGTGTAGTTGAGGATGGAGGGCCGAGGGAGCTTGTTGAGATGGAGGGAAGTCGGTTCGGAGAGCTTTGGGCTGTAGAGCATGATGGCAAGTCGGAGTAACTCATGGTTATTGAGAAGTCCTTCGGAAGTCTGTAGTCATAGTTTAGGATAGGAAATAGGATACCCTCACCTCAGTCATGCATACCTCGGTCTGAATATTCTAGACTTAACATAATCGTGACTACGTACATGATGCTTCCTGAAAATTGCCCTACCAGTATACAAGAGTATCGGTTCGTACCACAGATCGTTCATGCTCAGGCACTTGGTCCCAGATACCACTTCTCCAAAGCAGGCTGCAACACATACGTAAACTGGATTGTTCATCAACATTCTGAATCGCAATACGACAAACTACATAATTTCTGATACTAGAAACCTCAGGCTTCGAACTGTAAGTCCGACTGTATCTGACATGTGCTTACACTCAACCATATCGCCAAGATACAACATATCCCTACTCTAAGTCTCGTGATCATATTCACGCTCCAGCTTCCATCTCGTGACCACCAACCTCCTCACCACAGTCACTCTCTCCATCACCATTCGCCTCTATCCCAACCTCTGATATCCAATCCTCCAGACTAAGGCGTGTCCATATCCCGGATTCCAAATCCGTGGACCCGGAGGCAAAAACTTAACCCCTGACTTACACGACAACTGCATCGCCACCTTCACATGCCCCGCGATATCGCATTGGCTGGACACATCTTGCCTCGTACAAGATTGCCGCCTACGCTCTGACACAGTTCACGTATGAGATTTGAGATACGCGATGGGCTCCCTCTTGCGCACTGCTGCCTGTCAAGACCCTTGTTTCTTCGTCAATGACTTGCCTGAAGTCAAGAAATAAAGGTAGTCCGTGTTTACGTATTGGTGTGGCGGTGCATGGATGCCAACCAGCTATTTCATCTCCACGGATGTGAGTCATCTTGCTTAAACTAGTCATATTTGACAGCTAATGAACTAATAAAATATTAAGATCAGGGTGTATAGTTATTTTCTCGATATCATGGGTTTAAGGGTGTTGATACAATGGGTTGGTTTGGGCGTGTAGAAAGGATGCCCAATCTCAGCATTAAAAATGGTAACAGGGGAGGAAATGACAGACAGCTAGGCAGCAGGGACTGAACTACAGCACAGACAAAAAAAAAGTGAAAAGAAAAAGGGTCCAAAAACACAGACCGATTAGATGTCAAGAGATGGGTAGTCTACAGTGACAGCACATTGAAATAACTACGTCACATAATTAAAAGGTCAAACCCCGAACATAAACTCCGATGGGGCCGCATCACAGACCCAGAAAATCGGGATCCCTCCTGCAGGTGCCGTTCCCGTGCGCGCCCCCGGCCATGCCCGAAGCGGATCCCCCGTCACGCAATTCAATTCCAGAAGAGAGGGTCTTTGTCTACCCGGCCGAGTGGTTGTGGCTTGCACGTCCGATGCACCGCCACAGGCACCGCCACGTGCTTCTTCAAGGGTCATGCATGTTCATTTTCATGACATGACAGGGGAACACACCACACACACATTTTTGAGGCCTGCTGTCAGAGGCCACTCACTTACCGTCATGTTGATGGGACAAATGGGACATATGGTAGACAGAAAAAAACTTGGCAGCAGACCACTTTCTTTCGCACATGAGATATTTGGCATGATGATCACGAACTAGAATAGTCTATCACTTACACCGACACATTGCTAGTCTAGTCCACATCTTACCCTCATTGCGAATATTATTATTTTTTCTTTTTCCTTGTGGTATAGGGTTACTTACTGCAACCGTGCAGCAAACTCCAAAACATCAGGGCTTCTTGCGTCCGCCCCATGTTCTTCTCGTCAAGTATGCCCTAATTTTGCTATTGGTTCACCATGCGCAGTGCATTTTGCAGTTCCCATTCTCTTCAGGGAGGGGGGAGGGGGTCACGCTTTTAAACTTGAGATGTGATGTGACGTGGGAAGCGGTTCTGGTTCCCGACGTGCAGCTAGTCTAGTCAAATCCATTAAGCAACTTGGGGTCTAACATTTCAACCTTCTACTCATATCATTGGCTGTCATCCTTCGATCTGAATTTGTTCTGCGGCCGGACCCGAGCATTGGCATCCAATCCTCGAGCTATGAACAACGCAGACAACACCATCACGGAATCAAACCCCAAACGCTGGGCATGAACGCATCGAACTGGAGGGGGTTTCTTGCTCATACTGTTACAGTATGACTCTTATTTTTTCCTTCTCAACCACGAGATGAGCCAGGATTAGCTTCTTCTAGACCTCTCTTTCGTTCGTTCCCGACACGCGCGAGACCGCTGATGCCATACCTGTAGCGTACATGATGGGGCTCCATCGTGATGCAGCGTTGTCGCTCCAACAGAATTGTTGCTTTCTCTACCGACATCTCCAAAAAGACCCTCTTTGGCTCCGTCGGATATGCATGCAGCTGCGTGTCTTGCCCTAATCACCATGGATCGCGAGACACACATCATTATTAGACGCTATCGTGCATTCTGGAAGAGATTTTCTACCCACGAAGCAGCAGCAGTAAAAAAATTTAATCGTCACGATCGTCCCTGTCAAATAGCGGAGGACGCTATAGCCCGGGCGCTGCCTTCTAGTTCCGCGATCTTTAAAACGGCGGTGTTTTGCGGTGTGCTCTGATCGTCGGCGCTTGTTCTTATCTTGTGTTAGTCCATAAGGTTACATCTGCAACGGCCTGTACATATATGTATATGTAAATGTATGTATATATCTTTGGCATTCAAACACACTAGCTTCAACTGCACGCCACGAGACGCAGCATAGAGTAGAGTTTTCTTCCCGTAGTACAGTACACACTTTACCTGAGCTCTTCAGAACCGTTTCACTGAGAGCACTGATGGATCCGTGGGATCCTGCATACGTCACTATGCGGCCAGCTTGGGTCTTGTATCGCTTCAGCCTTGGCCATTTGGTGACCACGTCGTGCCCGTGGCCTAGGCTTCGGATAGATACAGCCAAGGGTCCGCTTCACGAGTCCTTGTGGCCGGTTCGGGCGTCAGGGTATCAGAAGGTTGGCCGTCGAGAGCATACGATAGCCAGACGAAAAGCTTCGTCACCTTAGGCGAGTATAGACCGGCATTTAGGCTACTTCATTATGACACCTTAAGCCTTGATAATTATCAGTAGTTGCCGATTACAAGCGCCGTACTTGCTGCTCGAGAGCGGCCCGTCTCCAAAGTGCCCCGCGATGGTGCATCCCATCAAAGGTACGCACCCGAGCAATAGGCACCGTCTTTTGCAAGTGTCGGTGAGAGAGAGACGTCAAGCCAGAAAATTCGAACCGCCTTGCTATTGTAGCTTGCTGTAGCGTGTCTCCAAGCCTGCAGTAGTAGGCTTAGCCTTTTTGGAGGGGAACCAACCGAGGGGAAACCTGGAAGGGGCACTATTTTTCGATTTTATTTTTGGAGGGTCTTTGTTGTTTCGATATCGTCGCTTGAGATAGCGAATGGTAGGGTGAGAAGCACCAGCCAGCCTGTCAAATCGACCCAGGGTCTAGAAGCGTATTGGACATCCTATCCGCATGGCAAAAGTCCTGATCCAAGAAAGCTCAAGCTCTTTGTCCTTTGTTGCCCTCCTCTTACACGCCGAGGGGTCAAGCTCTCTCTATCACGAAGCTTGGTCGACGCTGGTATACACAGCAACGTGTCTGCTAGACAAGGCAGTGTGTGTGGTGGATGCCAATCGGCATCCAACTTGGGGTGCAGGCGGGACCGATATGACGGGGCCGCGGGTTTATTTGGACATCAATACAGCAAACCAGAGGGTACACGCAGCGAAGCTGCAGAGACTGTCAGCGCCAGCATCAAGCGAAGGCTGTTATGAGTCACCGACTCACCCACTTGGAGAGGCAGCCATGGTGTAAGAGAAAAAGAATATCGGTCGGTGAACAGCTTTGTTCTCAAAGACGACCGAAAGTGCCGAACATCGAGCGATGACTTCGCGATCAGTCATTTCGGGAATAACAAAGCCACCGTAAAAGGCAAGGCTTTCGTATCAACTCCATCGATTGGAATATCTCGCCATGAAAAAATTTAAACATGAGAACCAGAGGAGTAAAAAAAATTCATATCCGAGCTTTTTGACCAGGTATTGTATCCAGGGCTGTCCAGGACTGCATGGAACAGGGATGGCAATGGGGATGGGATTCCACAAAATGGCCAACAACAACAACAAAACCGTCAACATTTGGAGGAGCATCGCTCTCTTACGCCGCAAGGGCGTGTGCGTCTCGATGATGGATATGCATATCCATATCCGGCCACAAGCTTTACCGCGCAAAAGCTCGCACAGATAAAGTGTATTTTCTCTCTTCTGGAACAATAGTTTGAGTTCAAGAGTTTCGTTGCAAGACAAACGCCATCGGTTTGATGCCCAAGCTGTCCATCACAATATTGGCTCCTGTTGTCCTGTTGAGTTTGTTTATCCGTATCGAGAGATAAACAGTCCTAGATAATTTACCTGGACTCGGCTGTGCACCACATGCCGACAGGGACTCACCATGAAAAGACAAGGGCAAGGCGCTGTGCTCGCATCCATTTTCTTATTATTAGCGTATGAAACATGGTGCCCAGCAGGATAATTGCATCGTAGCGTTGGGCCGCGATTTTATCATTACCGGCCGGGCCCAAGGTAGGGGCGTGCGGGGTGTGTAAGTGTAAATTGATTCAATCCGTCGACCCATTCTCTCTGGCCTTAATCTCGGGCCCATCAGCTAAGGTCAAGGTCAAGGTCAAGGTCAAGGTGAGGGAAGCTCAGACCGAACGCCCGGGTCTCGTCAACCTCGCACACTGTATTGTCGCATTCTTGACCCTTATTAGGGTTGTGCTGGCATTGTGTTGTCGTGGTGCTGTGTTGGTCTTATTGCGAGGACCTGTGCTGAGTCTCAGTGGTGTAAATCCTTGTCTCAACATCCTGCACACTGACCGATTTTTTAATATTTAACATTGTGGGCGCCATGCACACAGACGCACACAAATCTTTTTTTCCAAATGTCATGAAAAATATTGATCCTGATAATATTAGCAACATCAAGACCAGACGACTGGGGTTGAAGCTGGGCGATGTTTGATGTAGTCTCCATCCGGCTGTCCTCCGTTACCCGCGCATCCACTGAACAAACCTTTGGTGTGTCTGAACCTCTGAAAGGACAGAATTTCTCCCCGCGTCCCATCCAAAACTCCATCCTCTTGTCTGGATCGCTGAGCCGCTGTCAATGTGGGTGCCTTAGGGCAAGTTGTCGGTGCGAAGGCCGCTAAACCTCAGTGACCGAATTCTGGGACTCAGGCACGCGTTTGGACGCATGGACCCAGTCATCTTAGACGGGAGTCAGGGTCTCCTAGGCACGCCCGTCCAGACTTTGTCCCCCCTGGCAATGACCACAAGGTCCGGCTGGCAGACACTGTTCCTCTCTGCAGCTTTCCATCCTCCGGCTCCAGGAATTCTTATCCACCCCCTGCTTGGTCCGTCCCATCACCGGCCTCTGCAAACCCTATCCATGACATGTCCGGGATGATTGTTGAAAGCCCCTACCCCTGCGCCCGGGGCACAGGTAAATTTCGGTCCGGCCATCCCAGAGAGAGCGCTATTGTGTCGTAAAAATGACATCCGGGTAAAAAGCCTTCTAGGATCCCAAGAGTAGTTCAAAGCAAAGGAGGCCAGAGCGTTGACACTCGCAATCAAATGTTAAGTTCATCGGTCCGGATGCGGACGGAGAAGATTATTGTGTCTTCTCCTGATCTTAGTATCGAGACAAGTTGTCATTGATAAATCTTCTGTTCTGTTCGAAACACTTCAAGAATTCCGTGTCATGTGTGTCAATTCGACTCAAGATGCGCCCTCGACGGCAGGGGTTTAAATGGCGAGAACACAAATTTTGAGTCATGGATGTAAGACGTTTTGAAAGAGCCACAAAGGCCTGCAGATCTGAGACGATGTGAGCGATCAATCATCAAGTCATGGGTATCTGAGATAGGCCGAGTGCTGCGTCTGTAAGACACAAACTTCAGTCCCATCGCCGCTCGTTCGCGGCGTCGCTTCCAATCAACACCACAGATCGGCCAATAGAAAACAAAAGACAGGCAAGCAGGGAGTAAGGGCCGATGTCAATATCCATTCGATGGGAAGGCGATTGCTAGAAAGCACCACGGCTCCCTTGTCAGTCGCCACATTTCGGGTTCGGAACACGATCTGAAAATGGGAGGCCGTCAAGGGCGGATATGACTGACATGAAGGGGCAATTTACTTTTAACAATGCAGTCACTCAAAGGGCGGCGCGACCAAGCGTCTGTCATTCCCAGAACTGATGTTAGCGCGATGCTCGAGACACAAAGTCTCGATTGAATCAAGATGCGGAATTGAAATTTCGACGGGGGTTGTTAATGGAAAATGGAAGAATGGAACAAAGCTGCGGCTCACCACGACGCTTATCCATCTCCGGGAAGAAGGCCTCTGTGTCTGTTTACATCGTCTTTAGCTAGTGTCGTTGCAGTTGCAGGCCGACGGTCACTGGAAAGCACCCTATTCGCGAGCCGGTTCGCCGGTGCAGGGTTGACGTCTGCTGTCTCCGCTGCCGCGCTCCAGTCATCCAGTGCCAGTACCGAACCGTATGCACGATCTGTTCGTCTCCGCCTCCATATCCATCTTTGTTTGGTCCCCGCTGTTCCGTGCGGAGAAGCTGTGGAAAGCTGGTTGATCCACTGCTTTATCTGTGGTTCATCCGTCAAATCGCGTGGCATTCGCATGACATCGCATCTTGTTGACAACGGTGATAAATGATCGACTGGGAACGTCTGTTGCACTGATGTAGGGAGTTTCGTTTCTGTGCTCGCATGCAAGGGAACGCCTGTGCCCAGCCTCGTCTCGAGCACATTCTGGTGCTTCTTCGGATATGGGTCTTTCTTACGGAGGACTCGAATCAATATTGCAACGACAGGGTTACAAGATCCCAATCAGTATTTCTGAAAGAGGAAAGTTGACAGGAAGAAAAAGAAAAGGATCCTCCGTTACCACCCGTATTCGTAAGCCTGACCCAACCAAGAGCTCATCACATGCATTCGGCTGAAGAAGTGCAACCTCGAATCGAAGAATGGTTTTTACCGATTGGTAGTGACCGAATTCACGGCGTTTATTGAGCGGCGTGATGTGATGCGGAGAAGTTGCAGTAAGGATGTAATATTCTTGTCTGGTAGTGGAGGAAGCACCTGTCACAAGGGAAAGAATATGCAAGAGAGCACTTGGGGAATCGGGGAAGGTGGAAGGTGGGATAACCTAAGATGCACGACACCATCGCTCCTGCCTGCTCCTGCTCCTGCTGATGATGTATGTGCAGTATGCGCATCCAAACCGCCCAATGAAAACGTCATGACACAATTAACGTCAACAACATGACCGTGTGATGATAAAGCTGATGGTGTGAAGAACCTGAGGCTGATTGATAAAACTCGACAGCCTTCCCTGATTTTCTACGACGGTCTTTTGGATCTCCCATTGATTACAGTAATTAATTAATTACTGCGGCGGCACAGCTTGCTTTGTGTTGCGGACTTTCATCACCCATCTCTCCGCCACCGTGACATTTACTCTGTACGAGGATTACTGTTACCTAACGACGTGCCACTCCGTATAATCAACTGAAGACCAGGCAACCCATCACGAACTTCAAGTTACCAAGGCTTCGAGGCTCGCAACTCCATTGTTTGTCTTGCTTAACCTTGATTCGCAATCGTCCATTCCAGGCTCCAGCCTTGTTGACATTTATCAAAAATCCAAAGCACTGGCAACCAGTGGATTTCTCGTTCGGCTGCAACACAAGACAAGGTCCAGCCATTCAACAACAGACCTGACTCGGCTGACACTGACGGCACAACGACTCCAGGTGGTAGCCTACCGGTAGTCTTTGCCAGCCTCGCGTCGCACTTGTGTCAAGCAAGTGCTATTAAGGGCCGGCCTGATAGTGTTTGCATGGGTTCCTGGGACCACAACACAAGCTCCAGGCAAACGGCGCCCCAAGCCCATCGCTCTCATTTGGCCGCTCCGTTGCGTCAGCTTCGTATTCCCGTGTGTCTCTGTGCCTTTCAACAGACCTTACCCAGGACTCACTTTACGCTACACTGATCTAATCTAATATCAAAGAGTTACCGGGGGGTGTAACGGTCTACTGAGTGCCCTGGCTCTTGAATCACACCGAGCTGGCCTATCCCCTGTTGGTCCGTTGCCGCCAGCGCGCCTAGAAGCCCAAGGAGAAGGAAAATTTTTCACCGGAACAGAATCGCGGGCATCCGGGTACGCAAGACGTTGGGATTTTGGATTTGGACCCAGGCCGTCAATCTCGCTTACTGCCCGCCGGTAAATTCGACTGGCATTTGGTGGAGTTTCTTTTTGGAAGGCACTGGATACCTGTGCCTTTTCTGGCGAGTCCTGCAATCGAATTTTGGAACAGGGGGATTAAACAGAGGTGTGCGATTTGGACGCAGCAACAGACAGAGACATTTGAGTCAAGGAAGCAATATTCTCACCAAAGACCGGCAATCAACCCCGCCTCCCGAAAAGTCTGTGGTAAGTAAAAGTTTTTCTCATTTTTCTGAAAAAAGTCCTTTTCTGTCGCCTGTCTTGTTTCTGTCGGAGCCGCTCAGGTTGCGCAGTTTTCTCTTATCATCCTGGTATCACACTTCTCCCTGCATCTGGTGGCTGGCTATCTGTGTTACAAGAGGGCAAGGACAAATAATAAAAAGAAAAGAAGAGAGCCTCACAAAAAAGGGGAAGCTCGAATTGTGTGCGTTGTGTGTGCGTGCGCGCGGTGTCCCTCGTGTTGTGCCTGTCTTGTTGTTGAGAGACAAAGAAAGCAGTGCGCCACTACACCCACACCTACGACATTCAGAGCTGAATTGGTTGGAAAAGCAATCAATCAAATCATTTTGTCCCGTTTTTCATGCTATTTTCCTGTCCCCTTTTCATGTGAAAAGGCTGCCTCTTATAATTGACCCTACCTATCGATACCATTTTTTCATATGCCCCTTTTCTTGCGGCTGGTTCGCCTCTCGATATCTTTGAATCTGGAAGCTGACAAGTGACGAAAGGTTGAGTCATAATTGCGCGTGAGTACTCGAATTGATTCATAATTACTCGAACCTGAAATAACAGTACCCAACAAGAGAAGGAATTGGGTTGTGGCAGCGGTAGGGCGTTAAGAAACACCGCCATCAAAATCCGTCAAACCTACCACAGCCATTTGCGACAGAAAAAAACCAACAAAACTTGGCCCGCAGTGCCGCGCCGCATTTTGCAGCGGTGTCCTGGTCTGGTACTGTACGGACTGCGTCACCGTTTAACTCATTTCGCCAAACAAATCTGATGTGAGGCCAGTGCGCCGCACGTTGACTTTGCTGGTTGGAGAGAAATTGAGCCCAGCAGCGCACAGTCGAAATCTTTTACTAAGCGTTAAACTCTCTCTGCTCTTCTCTTACTCTTACACCCTGATTAGCAATACTTGCTGCATCGCACCTGGGCTGCATCTGCACCGTACGCTGTTAATTCGGTCGCAATACAATACCGCAACAACCTAACACTGCCCGCCTCTCTGAGTCATCTTCCAGTTGGTTCTGGGACACACCAGAAGAGTCCGAGTCCGTTGAGTCAAAAGATATCATCGACTCACAGTCATTTAATTCATCTGAGAATATTCTGCACGATAATTCTAAAATAAATCATCAAACGAACCGCAGCAACTGCACTGCAACCAGAAACCAGCCACTGGAAGAGAGCAAGCGACAGAAGGGAGTGCAAAGTGCAGTGCAATTGCAAAGCCTGCATCAGCCAGGCTCCCCTGTCTCTGGTTCTGGTTCTGAGCAACTTGTTCACACCCTCACGAGCGCTGCGGCTTTACCCCCTGCCCCCTAAACCTAGAACACACACCCCTTGTCCTTTTCTGAACCCTGGTGGCGCCCCTCCTTCACTAGCGTCCTCCCCTGTCATCACCCGCTAAAGGCAGGCAGGTTTGGGAGTCGGCCGTGCGGTGTCCACCAGGCAAGAAAGACACACACAAATCTCTCCCCCGAGTGGAATATATATCTAGGCCACCACCCACTCAACCCTCCTTTCCTCTCTTTTACACGTATCTTGGCGCTTGCCAATCACAAAGTCCCCCCAAACGAGTTCACCAAAGCTTTATCAGCACGTCGTGCATCGACGTCATCGCTCTTTTCTTAATCATCACTCAACTGGATCACTTCGAGTGTCCAGCGTCTTCTCGACACTACTACCGGGTTCTACGGGATCTGGTGCCTATTCCTCCAAGTTGAGGAGAGATATAATACCCATTGGTCATGTTCGCCGTCGCAAAAGAATCTTCTAACCTCTTTTCTTCCGACTACATACCGAGGTGACGGGCTTATTCCTATCACCTCCCCTTGGGCGTCTCTTCCCCGGCGCATCTTGATTGTTGAATCTGCTGCATGCAGTCTTGACATTTTTGACAGCCTCTCAACTTACTCACTAGAAAAAACCAACGAAAAAAACACGAAAAACAACAACCGAAAATCCGCGAGCGAAACCACAACCCAACAACTGCGGGTGCTCGGGAGGAGAGCAGTTGTTTTTTAGCCTGGAAACAGTGGATGTCAGTTGGACATCTTTTCACCATATCATGAGTTACCACTCTCCACGAACTCCTGGATCGACCCCGATCCACGACTACGACAGCGTTTACACGAGGATGTCGTCCGCAACTCCAACCCCTTCCCCGAGGCCGACCTGGGCCGAGTCAACTCCCAGGCGGCCAGCGACTCGAGTGGCCCATTCGCGATTCAACAGCTACTCCCAGGCTAGCGATTTCAGCCCTCGTCCTCCAAAGGACTCGCCTCGCTACAACAGCATCGGGCAATATAGCACGGCAGATGTGAGTCATGTCAAAACTTCTTCGTCGCGCAGGCCTTCCGTTTCCGAGTCATCTCCGCGCTCCAAGCGCGACCGCCGATTCTCATTTACCTATGTCCGGGCTTCCACTCCATATGGAGAATCCGACGAGGACGAGATCATCGAGGCGCTGGGACATACATATGTGCTTCCTGCACAGTCCCGCTCCAAGAACCATCATCACCGCAGATCCGCTTTCCTACCTCGAGAATTTGATGATGACCGAGGACGGTACACTAATTACGACGACTACCAGGGTGCTACCACTGTCGGCTACGATGAATACTACACACGAGAGGGAGCCGCTTCCGTTTTCACCTCGCCTCAATCCCGACCTCCTACCAGCTTCGGCCACCACCCCTCCCACTCCCGTCGCTCCTCTACCACGGTTCCTCCCCCTCGTCCTTCGACGGTTCGTCCCGCTGCCGCCAGACCCACCAAGCCTGCGTCTACCCCTTCCACTCCCAAGGCCACTGAAGCCGATGCCCGCAAGCATCGCATTCCTACTGGATACTCACTCAAGAACTGGGATCCTGCCGAGGAGCCTATCCTACTCCTCGGTAGTGTCTTTGATGCCAACAGTTTGGGCAAGTGGATCTATGACTGGACCGTCTACCACCAGGGTCCTGCCACTCCCATCTCTGACATGGCCGGCGAGATGTGGCTTCTTCTTATCCAGCTCGCCGGTAAGGTGAAGCGAGCTGAGGAGACCGTCGGCCGAGTCCGCACTCCCGACAACCGTGACCTCGTTGAGGAGTTCATCGAGGCCGGTGAGCGTCTCACTGAGAAGCTTCGCTCTCTTCTCAAGGCTTGTGAAGCCCCTATGCTTAAGGCCGCTAAGCGCAAGCAAGCTGGCCTTGGCAAGAATGCCGGTGTTGAATTCGTCGAGACCCTCTTCGGTCGTGACCGTGAGCTCGACAAGACCGAGAAGTTTATGCAAAACGTGAGGCTCTTCAACCTTCGCTTTGACGCCAACTGTGAAGAAATCCTCAGGAACCCTACCAAATAAGCGGACCACACTATTCCACAGGATCATCCAGGACCATGACCATGTTTCTGACTTTTACCTGACCTGAACTACCATCTATCTATACCCATGGACTCCTATGACACGGCCAGTGACATTTACCAAAGCTTGCCGGACTGGATGCCCATATACCCGCTGTATACTACCACTTTCGCTGGAATCCCTGGAAACACCACATGGATTTCTCATTTTTCTTTTTTACGACATCTCTATCTCGCCCCTGAGGAAGCGATTTCTTTTTATTGACTTGGCAATTATTATCAAAGACACCAAGGATCAAGGGGCGACCTGTACCACCAGCAATGCAACGCGCGCGCGGAGGGAGTGGATCGATATCAAGGGGACTTCTTTTTCTTCCAATTCGAGATACCCAGGTGTTTGTTTCCGTTTGGAATGACGCGAGAGCAGTTGGCGAGGGAGAGCAAAAAAACGAGCAAGCGAGCGATGCTATCCGCAAGGAACGGATTAGCAACGAGGAGGATCGACAGGACACGCGATTATTATTGTTCTTCTGGAATTTTTTGTTTCGGAGCTTACGGATCTTTTTAACTACTTTTCTTTGTCTTTTATTTTTTATGGGATCAAGCGCGTTAGGATAACAAAAAGTGATTCGCACTTAGAACGGAAGGTTTTACTACACGGTAATTTGGAGGATCTAACGTTTTACGTTCCTCATTGATGGATTTGGAAAGCAATGTCCCTCATGCATTAGAACTATGAGGAGGAGTTGGGGAGCTCGACTATACCACTTTCAAGTTGGATATTATTGAATTAGGATCTTTAATTATTGAGCAAAAAAATCCGAAACTTATTTTATAACTATTGTTCTTGACAATGTGATGTCTATGATTGATTGTACCTGGTGGTATGCCACTTGTAGAATGTTTGCTCATGCCTGCAAGACCTATGATGCTGCCGAGTAGCCTATGGTGGTTTCTCCCGTAAAGTGACCAGTGTTTCATTTCTTGTGCTCTGTGTGATGATATGGATGTTCACGGTTGTTCACGATGACGGGCGCCGCCGTGAGTTAGACGCCGCACATGGGATACTAAACCACGGGGGACCTTTTCCGGTGTGCACTACGATTCTGTCACATCTGATCAACAAACCGGCAAGAAAACAATGGTAAGAAGTGGGTGTCAAGGTTCGGTCCGGGGTGAGAAAAGGATGTGGTGGTACAATGCTGTACCGTAAGCCCAGGGTCTGAGCAAAAGAGGCCCTGTTTTTTTGTTTGCTCAAAAGACCCGACATGGATTTACTCAAGATAGCCGGTAAACGACAATCATGGATGCTAGCGAACACAGAGCGACCGTAATCGCGACCAGACCCTGACTTGGCCGACATCACACACATCATATCACATGTGCCCCCAGTCTATCCGTAGGACTTTAGCTGCAAGATCCAGCATATCAATCTGGCCCCCCATCACCCCCAACCTCTTTCTTACACGTGGGAGTGAAGAAAGAGGTCAGCATCACAGATACGACAGAAGAACAGTTCACGGCTGCAACCATGGGCTTGATTGGTCTTGTAGGCGCTCGCTGCACCCACACCCATTCTCTTGTCCTTCCTTTCACTTTCCCAACACTACATTGCTATGTACGCAAGTCAGTTGGTAGTGAAGCCTCTACTTTAGCAAAAAGGCAAATGCAGCGGCATTTCCGGGCTCACGGGCATAACTCTAACGCTTTGGCCAAACTTACAATAACTAGCAAACTCTTGACTCGAGCAAACAGTAATCCGTTACGAATAAATGCATTCCTACGGTTAACTTTCTCATTCCCCAGCTAGTCCAACGGCCGTGGTTCTTACTTCTGGAACACCAGATTCCAACCGTTTCTTTGGTACCTACCTACCTATCCCTTAAGTGAACGGGGGATTAACCTTGAAGCTGCAAGTCATACCCATGCGCGTTTTTTACATTCCACCTCTGCGTCCTCTGGCCTCAAAAAAGAAATGGCTTTACTTTGCACGAGTCAAGTTACTGGATCCCTCTGAAACACATGATCTACCGTTCATCACAACTCAGTTCGATTGGAACATCCAAACCCAATTCCTGACGATCAAGTTTATGAAACTGCATGACGACAGTGCTTGACCAGGGCCATCCATATCATGACATGACCTCACTGCAGCGCCCCTCTTCCCCCTTCCCCGGCCCGGATCTTCACCACCACCCTGTAACTAGAAAAGCAATGTGCCTCAAAACCAAGCCATTTGAGTTTGTTTTAAACCTTTTTACCCCTCTTGCTCGTGCGCGTCTCGATTAAAGGGGAAACGAGGGGAAAGTATCGCTGTCTGCCAGAATCAGGTAGTTTGGACATGAGGTATGTCGGTATGATCAAATGAGGACATCCTTGCCAAGTCGTTCGGTGGATGATCAGTGAAGTGTCAAGACTCCATTTTGACCACGTTCAAGTAACATCTCACCGAGCATCAAATGACAGAAAAAATGGCCCTCAAGAATAAGCGATAAAATAATGTGGTCATTTTATACCGCTTTAGATCAGCACTTATTCTAGCGCCCGAACAGATGGATCTCTCTGCTGTCCATCCATCTGGATACCTGCAGTACGGTGACAGAATAATTAATGCATCTTCCCGTGCTCTGTTTGCACACACCCTAACACGAAGGGATAAATTGAATGGCAGCCGTGTAACCCTCAGCGCCGGATTCATACCTAAGCTGCGAGGCTCAGCCGTTGTCAGATACCATGCAGCTGGATTAATTTAGAACGTCAGAGGCACAGCATCAGCAACACCACAAGGCTGAGTTACGATTATTTTAATTATAGCGATGATCAATACGGGAGATTGATAATGGGAGTAACATCAGCCCAGACAGAGATAACCACAGTGCTCGTGAAATGTCTCGGACTAATAACTCAACCATCAATGTGATAACTCACCACTATACTACCAAAAGCTGAAATATCACAGTATCACAAACGTTGCACTCGTCTGATTTGTTTGTTAGCAATATCTCCTGTGAGAGACTGACACGTTGAAACGGGTGTATCATTTGAACTACACTAGATCTCAGCCTTGTAGCGCTAGATCGGGGTCACGAGCTGTGCTAGCACGTCCAATGAGTTGATACTCGGGGGTTGCAGCACAAGCGGCTCTGCTTGGGTTTCGTGTAAGTGAATCGCATAGATGCCCTCTTTGGTCGCGGGTTCGATATCACGTTGTGGTGAATCGCCGATGTAGACGATCTCATTGGGTAAGATCCGGAGATGATCTAGGACTTTGGGGAAGAGGCCTGATGTTTTGGAGACGCCGAAGAAGTTTGTGGTTGCGAGGAAGTCGATGTATTTGGCGATGCCTAGATCTTGGATGGCTCGTTCTTGGGCGTCTTGGGGACCTTCGGTAATGACTACTATCTTTCGACCTGATGATTTGATAGCTTTGAGAAGTGATGTGGCTCCTGGTTTGAGAGTGAAGTTCTCGACGAGGATGCCTTCGTAGTCGTTCAGTAACTCATCGACAATGTCGTGACTCAGCCCAAAATGACTCAACGTAGCAGCGAAGCGCGCTCGGCGATAGTCATGTGAAGTCTTGCCGTCCGTAAAAGCATCTGCGGTGCCTTGTGTGAGTATGATCCCATATCTCTCTTGGAGATCTTCGAGTTTTATGTCTGATGTGTTGGCGATGCGGTTGAGGCAGTGTGTTGTTGCTGCGCGGCTTGCTTTGCGGAATTCATGGAGTGTGTCGTCTAGGTCGAAGCCGAACCAGGGCTTTGACTGTAGAACCTCGCGGAGCTTTTCTTGATCTTCATTCATGGTTGAAGATATCGTGTCTGATATTTGTGAGGTGGTGTTTTGGAGGGTTGTTGTTGAGGGAGATAAGTTCAAAACGTGATAGCTGGATGCAAAGGCGTGATTGACACAATAGGTTGGGCATAGCAATAATAATTCTCGCTCAGAAGCTAATATCCTTTCTTTCCTTTTTCACTTTCCATTTCCTTTTCTTTCTGTATTGAACGCCAAAGGTATATTTACATAGCAAACCTTTGATAAGTCTTCCTTCCAAAGTATCATCAATTGCCTCTCCAGTGAAATCAAATATCAATAGCTAAGGTGTGCAAGTCGCATCGGCCACTTAACTCTAATGACAATGAACACGTATAAACAGCTGTTTTCCTTCTGTATAACTAATCTCGAAACGGTACGATCAATATCATGAACAAGTCTACATCTTCTGTATGACCGTTTCTTGACATGGGGCTGCTCCCGGGTAGGTAACTACTCATGTCAATTCCTCCGAGCATTCTCAGTACACATCGATGTTCATATTGGATTACGGCTGAGAAGATGGCGAGAGCGAAAATAGGGAGCCCAATGAACTAATTTGTCGTGTTTTCGAGAGATTAGAATGAAGACGAGAGTGAAGAAGTGCCTCCCGCGAACCAGAACCGCCAATATCACCCAAGTCATATAAATTGCCTTATCGCTTTTGCTTCTGCTGGCCATGGAAAAAGTTATAGTTGACTCCTTCCGATGTAAGCTGTGAGTTGCTTTGGCTCCCAACATCTTTCCAGTCTGCTGTGGACTTCCAGGAAGCAAGTGCAAGCGGTGTTGTTGGTTGGGGACGAGATGAAGTCGGGGCGGACTTAATCTTCAGCAGCAAGTTCGCTTCATTTCTTTGTTATACGGATACGAACAAACACTTCAAAGTATTCGCTTTATGGTCTTTGATGTCGCTTGAGATGGATGCCAAAAGCGAGATTGACAAATGATTGAGCTGAGGAAGGAGCCTCCTTGCAGATATGGGTCCTGCAACGACCAGCATTCCCACAGCGTTGGGACGACACCCCGGAGCAAAAGCGCACATGATCGATTATATCTCCCGATCCCCAAGTCAAACGTAACGAACTCTTGGGTCCCTTCATATCGAATAAGGGAATATCAACATTTCGCTTGAAAGCGACCCGAAGCGGTTGGCTTGCATGTGAAGCGGAAACGCGATGACTAAGCTAGCTGAAGATCAAAATTGCCCAGGCGAGAGGTTGGGCAACCAGGACATCGAGGCGCAAATAAAGTCAACAACCGCCAGCAAGTCACCGTTTGAAACTCAAATATTTATCGAGTAAGATCAAAGGCATCCAGAAACAAGTGAAGCTTTAACGGACCGACTTTGGGTACTGGCCGGCACTCATACCCCAAATACGCAAGATGCATTATATCAGATTTCTTCGATCTCCCAAAGTGATAAAAAATCGACGGGGCACCTTGGTCCAACTACTCTTCACCATCACAACTGATCTCGGAGACTCATTTCTGTTCCCGGAGAGGTTTTTAGACCTTCAAGTCGTTGCGGTTGCTGCATCACCAGAAGGCAGCTCAACATGGCTCCTGTCAGATCCAGGACACCTTGACTGGGAGCCCGGTATGCGTGTCGCCAAGCCAGCTTTGGAACTTCCTATTGCTCTTGAACGAGCTATTGAATCAGGAATGAGAGTCCATATCTGTGTGAGGGCATCGGATCCTCCTCACACTGCCGAAAGTGTCCCCCGCATTCTGGCCTTGTCTGCCGAGAAGATGCGGTACCGGAGAGAAGCCGCCGAGAAGGGTGCAGTCATGCCAGCTTGGGTACCATTGACACTTCAACCCTCAGATACAGATGTATCCATTCGAAGGCTCCTGTTGAATGAGACATCCGGCGGTCTGGGAACGATTGAGATTGAGGAGGAGATCGGAGAGAGCATCGCACGTCACATATGGGATGGCGGCGTAGTAGCGACATGTGCACTTGTGGGTATCGAGACTGCTCCCGAGAGCGAGTCCAGCACCAACCCCTGCATGAGGACCATGAAAAACATATTCAGCCGCCAAAAGTCAATCCGTGTGTTGGAAGTGGGTTGCGGTGTGGGCATTTTGGGTATCGGGCTCGGCGCTGTGTACCCTCGACTAGGTCCCTCTGACGGTGACTGCACCATCTTGATGACAGATCTGCCAGAGGCCGAGGAACGAGCCAGATCCAACATGAAGAGGTTGGAGAACTCGCACCTACGATTCCAGGAGACTCCGGTGCGAATGATCTACGAGAATTTGGATTGGGAGGAGGGCAGACAGGGTCGCTTTGGGCCTGAGGTCAAATCTGGACCCTGGGATCTCGTGATGCTCAGCGACTGCACCTACAATGTCGACATGCTTCCAGCCCTGGTGGAAACACTTTCGGCCATTCACACAGCAAACTTGACCTACTTTCCCGCAGGGGAGCCATTTACTACAAAGGTCTTCCTGGCCACCAAGCCCCGCCACGACTCTGAGGAAGTCTTGTATGAGTTAATGGACAAGGACGGTTGGTACAGCGTCCATAAGCAGGTGCTTCCAAAGCCTGTCCTTGGAGAAGCGCCTCAATCTGTCGAGCTTCATCTATTTGATAAGTCTGGACTCAGTGAGGGCCAGAGCTCGAAGAGAGTGGAGTCCAAGAATATGCTCAAGAAGGTCGAGACGGAGGACATGGACGACAACGTTGACAAGGACACGGAGTATTCATTCTAGGCTCCAGTGTGATGATTCTGCTAATGCTGCGACACGAGCGCCGAGATGGCCTCAAGAGTTCCATCTGCGCAAGGCGACCGCATCACCGACTATCGCAAAGAGTTGACAGCCAATTGTCTAGACGATGCTTTCACCGTTACACCAAGAGACCAAACAACGCGACACCCTCAATAGGCTACAAGGACGACCATCTCCGACAAACTTCAGCTCTGCAGACGATGATGGTGTCTTAAGCACAAAAGGCTCATTGCTATTGGGGTTACCCCGCGTGTGGTGTAACGCCCCGTTGATGCGGTTCAGCCTGATTCTTATGAGGATTGGGTACGCCGATTGGTGTTGAGCCACTAGGATGATTTCGCGGGGAACAAAAGATGACTTGCCTCTAGACTGACCGGTGTAGTGGTGTGGTGGTGATGAGTTGTCTCCTCACCCTACGAACGGACGATGAGGCTCTGCGAGGAGGGCCTCAAAATTGAAACGGACTTTTTTCATATCGTGTATTTAGCGACAAGTTTATATAATGTGACGATTTCAAGCGATATAATGCAACAAATTGATTACTCTATTCTTTCTACATCAAACAAACATGGCGGATCCCAAGGTCAAGGTCAATGGCCATGGTCATACCAATGGCAATGGCACTGTCACTCCTGAAAAAACACCCAACACCAACAAACAAAACAATAATACCAACTCCAATACCAACGCCAATAAGCACACTAAGCTATGGCAGCTCCTCGCTCTAGCAAAGGAAGTCTCCAAAGATGTCGGCTCCATAGAAGACTTTGAGAAATCCGCCGAAGAGCGCAAAGCCCTTGAAGCAGACCTCGAAGCCAAGCAAGGCGAAGTCAAGCGCCTCCGCGAATTCAACGACAAGATCGTGCGCGAGTTCTCAGAGCACAAAGCCGCAGCCAGCGCAAAGACAGACATGATATTTGCAGAGTTTGAACAAAAGTACAAGACGTACGAGTCCGAAAAAGCGGCCGTTGAGGCTATGGAGAAGGAAGTACAAGAAGCAAGAGAGAAACTTGCTGAAGCGGAGAATAGAGCGGGTGAAGCGGATAAGTTGAGGAAGTTGCTGAATGCGTCGGAGATGCATGCTAAGAACCATGCTGCTGAGATTAGGGAGATGAATGCGGAGTGTGAGTTGCATCGGTCGCAAATGCAGACTGGTGCTGAGGAATTGGAGAGTGTGAAGGGGAAGTTGGGTAAGGCGCAGAGTGATCTTGGAGAGGGCATTTTGAGGGATTATGGATCTGAGGAGGTCAAGAAGCTGTGAGTACTTGAACCATTGACAAGTGGTAACCTGCTGACGTTTATAGGCGCTCTGATCTTCAGGAGTTGTCGAAGAAGGTTCATGATTTCGTGAACGAGTACTTCAACTTCCACGACGGTGCAGTCGTAAGTTGTACACCCATCCTTCTTCAATTCAATATTGACCGTCTACCAGGACTCCGCAAGCGAGATCCAAGAACTCCTCGCCCGCTTCCCCAAAATCCCCATCTCAACCCGCACCACAAAAGCAGCCGCAAAGATGCGCTGCGCCGTCGCAGACGCAGTAATCTCCGAAACCCTCCTCTCTCACATATTCGTCCCCTTCTACGTATCCCACGACATGCGTACCTCAGCATCCAGCATGCTAGGCTTCTTCAAAGGCGACGAGCGCCGCGAGACCGTGTACCGCTGTCAAATTCTCGGCTCCCTAGCCGACTCGGAACAAGTCGAGACTATCCAAGAGGATATTGTCCGTAAAGCGAGCAATGAGGTGCGAACGGCTCTTCATCCGCTTGTCGTGGCGTATAAACAGACTGGGTTCTTTAGTGCTGTACCGGCACTGTTTAGACACGCTGTTGCACTCTGGGCAGATGCGCAGCGCTCGAGGGATATGATCACTGCTGAACTGCCCGACGAGGAAGATTCGCGAGGTGCGGGACAGTACGATGACTACGACGTCGGTAATGCCATCACTCGCAAGCCTGTTAAGGGAAGTCCCAAGCCTGCTGTCCTCGCAGTTCTGTTCCCTCAGTTTGTATGCCGTGACGAAGTCATCGCTGAGGGAGTCGTGCTTCGATCTGATCAAGCTACTGTCGTTGAGGCCATGGAGGAAGGTCAGAATGGGAGTGCGGGTGGGGATAAGAAGAAGCCGGGAACTAAACGTAGGTCTTCTGCTGAGCCGAAGTCGCCGCTTCGGAGATGACTAGGATACATTGGCTGTATGGGGAGTTAATAGTGCGAGAGAAAACATGAGGATTAGGTCTTGTATTTAGTACTGACACTTGAATATATCTTGCTCTTGTATATCTGTTATTTATGCTGTCTTGGGGGAGTCCTCGTGATAGACCGATCGTTGTCGCATCGACCTTATGAGAACATCCGTTCGCTTAAACACATATAATCACAGAAAAGTTACAAGTTTGATGAAACATTGATGTGTAGAGAAAAGATCTATTGAGAAAACTGAATACAAAAAGTCATTTCCTTTTCCTTCTATTGAACTCCTTAAACTCCAGCACTGACTCAAAACCAAAGAAAGACAACCCATACACATTCGCCCATAAGTACTTTGTTATAGTAGCCTAAGCCTCAAAGGAGAACTCTTCTGTGACCTCCCTGAAGGGGTAGAAGAGCGTTAAGAACGTCATATGCGCTCATTAGAGTTCCCAGGACCTATTATGAGGATTAACCTCCACTGACGAGACTGAGGTACTCATCGACGAGTTTGAGTTACTCGCCGATGAGTTTGAAGTACTGTCCTCTTCTTCAGGAGGGATGTTTTCCTTCTCCAACAAGAAGGGATGTCTATCAGCCCACTCATTCGGTCTCTCAAACTTGATCGACTTAAAGCTGCAAGCCTTGTGGGCGCCGAGACAGCAAGCGCACGCGTACGTGTTGAGCTTCTCGGGATGGATGGCCACATAACACCGCTCGGGGTGGTTCTTGCATTGCTTGCAGGGACGAGCCAGCCCACCTTCGTCTCCGAGCATCTTATGGACCTTCCTGTGGTCGGCAATATTCTTGTAGCTGAAGGTATCGCCGCAGTCGTCACATTTGCGCAACCTGGGAGGCTTGGGAGCAGCTGATGGTCGGGCTGGTGCTGGGGCTTGTGCTGGTGCTCGGGCTGGGGTAACAGGTGTAGGAGGGGGAGGGGGAGGCATAGCAGCAGGAGGACTAGGAGGAGGCGTGAGCATCCCGAAATGAAAGAGAGCTGCGCCTACGTTGACAGGAGGAGGAGTGGGAGGAGGTGTAAGAAGCCCGGTCTCGGCAGGAGTAAGAGAGGGAGCTTGGGTACCGGCCTGACGATTGATCGGTGTAAATGATGACATTTATAAACCCGAACGATACTGAGACGGGTTCGTGTTGGTAACTGATAGAATACTCGTTAGTACTGTTGTGAAGTAAAGTATGTCGTTTGCCGAGGATGCGGAAAACAAGTATTTTGAAGATGAGTTTAAAAGTATGGGGAATTATTGACGGGAACCAGAAGCTTGGTAGATTAGTTGGTAGGTGCAGTACTTACTTGTTGGATGATAGCAAGGAGGCTTTGCAAGTGCTTGAGTGTTTGAGATGATGATGGAAAGCAGTGTGATCACTTTCCGATGAAGCTGTCGAGAGACTGAAGATGCTGGTTCCAAGGGAAGGGGACAGGATGCCCTTCTTATATAGATAAATACCGTGCTTTAGAGTTCTGATTCCCGAGAAAATGAGTGCAAAAACAAGGGGTTTGGTTTGATGGATTGCGATACCCTGTTTGATGCAGATGATATACTCTGCTTAATGGACGCAACACTCAACTAAATTTCAGAAATCCTTTTCCCACGCGACATGTTTGACTCATTTTTCAAGAGAAATGAGAGCAATTGGCTACTGCAGGTTGATCTTTGCTGCTACTTTCGTTGATGCGCTCGTCTGAGCCCCTTTTTGTGGTACTGATGTTATATCCGTGGTGGTGATGGCCTCCTGTACGGTCGCAATGATACTAACAACAGCCTGGGCCAGACTTGACATCTTTACAAGAAGTACATGCAATAATACTTGGAATGATCATTGTATTCGTGATGCTTATTGTTTGCATATCCTGATAGCCAACACTGCCGTTCCCGATCCCAATCTACCTTGGGTTTTGCTTCACTTGACATCTTGGATCCGAGGCAAAATATTGACTTCGATGAAGGACGTTTGACTTCAGCTCACGCAGATGTAAAACTTCACAAACTTAAATGCGCATGAGGCCTCCGTAATCATTATCAGCCAGAGCGAGTGTTCTCTTTGTCTACAGCTGTGTCTATTTTGAGAGCTCAGGATATCCCATGCATCTTTGCACTGGACTCCGATAAAAGGGTAGGCGCTTGCAGTATCCAGTTTTCTCAATGCGATAATATTCGTAGAACATCTACTAAGTCAATGTGTTTAGTAGGTCCTGGTTACTCAAAATTCTATCCTAAGGCTACGCAATTATTACCGTTGAGAGTGGCTAGGTAGGTAGGTGGCTACAGAAGAAACGACCTCCAAGGCTTAGGCTACTAGAATAAAGAAGCCTAAATGCTGATCTAAACTACCTACCATAAAGTGACCAAATTATTTCATGTCTTGCTCTGGGTAACCAATTCTTCTGTAGCCCTGGCGAGTGGCATGATGCTTGGCTGTAAGTCCATGCGCCTCAGTGGTGTGACCCGAAAACGGAGCATTCAACATCCAATTAGTAGATCGGTAAACCCCGTCAATCTGGAACCAATTAAGGTTACAAACATTGACCATTTCCCACGTGAGTCTGATACCAAGGTCTCACCACATTGGCATCCCACGTCTGTCGTAGTCATGACCCCTGCAAACTTGACCTCATCCCCGCAAATCAAGCCCGAAGCCGCCCGTAGCCTTAGCCGGGACAAACATCCATGAGATTAGATCAGATCATTCGGCATCTAGACCATTTACGCATGACGCTACATAGTACCGAGGCTGTGAACCAAACACGTATTTGTTGGGCTAGAGAAAGCGTTGTACAATTTGTTTGGTACCTGGTTAATGAGACATATTAAAAGGGACTCCCCCACTACCCAACGTCTATCTGTACCTGATCGTCCGCCACTTGCGTCAACTCTTTCAACATCAAATTACTTGACATAAATCTCCGAACTGGAGTGAAACACCAAAGACATACATACATATAAGACAACATGTGCATCGTACTTCTCACCACTTCACATCCCGATTATGCATTAATCGCCATCGATAATCGTGATGAGTTCATTCTCAGACCTACATCGCGACCACATTGGTGGACGCACAGCACATCTGGCCGACCAGTCTTGTCATCCCGGGATCTTCAACGAGCAGAGAAGGGAACATGGATGGGACTAAGCAAAGACGGTCATATGGCTGTACTTACCAATTACCGAGAAACCGACATTAAGGACCAGAATCATCCTATTCATGCTGCCAAAAGCAGAGGCGGTATGGTTACTGCCTGGCTGGGAACGCCGCCTGAGGAGAGTCTCAAGGATAGCGTGCACAAACTTGTTGAGAATGACGGCGTTAAAGGCGTCGGGGGATTCTCCATGGTTTGCGGCAAGTTGAGGAGAAAGACTCCTGGGATCGCTATCATTAGCAATAGAGCAGGCAATGTCGATGAGGTGCCTATCATTGCTAAAGAGCGTGGTGAGATGTGGGGGTTGAGTAACACGGCATTCGATGCGACAGGGAAGGAGGACGAATGGGCAAAGATCTCTATTGGAAAGAAGCTGTTCCGCGAAGCTATCGACAACGCAGTGTCCAGCAACTCGAGCCAAAATGATCTCATTGCCAATCTTTTGGATGTCCTAAGCACCGACACACTACCAAGGAACGAAAACGCCAGTCTGGTCGAGTATATCAACGAGCTCAAGAAGAGCGTCTTCATCCCATTGATCGGAGACGAGAAACATAGAAAGGCAATGGAAGCAGCCATGGCGAAAGGACCTGGCCAATGGGCGACGGATGATCAAGCAGCAGCCGAAGAGCTCATGTCAGAAGGACGACCAGATCCAAGCACAACACCCATCATGGGCTTCGAGACGGGCATGTATGGAACGCAGCGACAGACGGTGGTGCTGGTCGATTGGGAAGGTAACGTCACGATGGTCGAGAGGGCGCTTTGGGACGGCAATGGCAATGCGGTGCCGAAAGGAGAGGGAGACTTGAAGTTTGAATTTGCGATTAATGGGTGGGACGATGAGTTCTGTAACGGAAGCAACGGAGTAAACGGAGAGAGCAATGGGCATCTTTAGATAGCACTGGTCAGGAGTGTTTGATGAAGACAATGACTGGATTAGAAAGAAGGCTGGGATTAGACTCACGAATGGCAGGCAGTGACGCCTGGGAATAGAAAGCATTGCCAACTACCAACTGACAAAGTCTGGCAGTGCATCTGCCCTGGTTCCTTCCGCAGTGCCACTGCATCGCCAGCTATCTGGTAGTTCCTGAAATTTGGGGGCGCCAAAATAAAGTGATCTAAGTGGTCGTCTATACTGACGTAACTGTACCAATTATTTCGTCTCTTAGGCTGCCGTCAACTGACAATCCAGGCAGGTGCTGGGAAGGTAAACAAAACAAACATCAACAACAACATCGACCCGTGGAATCTTCACTGACCATCCACTTACACTCGTTTCTTATACAATGTCTTATCGTGCTGCTTACGATTACAACCGCCTCACCGCAGCCTTTCTTGTCCGTTACTTCATGCTCCTGTTATAGATAACTACCATCGCGCCGTACAGTCGATGCAACCGACCAGGGTGTGCGTGTACATCAGATCCCGACCATTTGACTTTGCTCGACTTCCACAGATTCAATCAAGAAGTCTACCTGCTAGGCATTATAGCAGCGTTGAGATTTCAGGTATACCGATTCAAAGTCCGTCTAATTGCTGGGACGTTTGTGCAAACCTGCGTCCATGAACTTGAGTTCAGGAGCCTAGGTCTCGACTGTGAATCAGAAAGAGACTACGAATCAGAAAGAGACGTCTATTCAGAGAAAGACCCCGACTCAGACGCAGACTCTGACAAGGAGAATTCGAAACCAGCACAATAACTACTTTGCTTCTACCTGTCAACTTCTTGACACCATGGATACCTTTCGTGCCGGGCTTGAGGGCAAACGCCTACCTTCTTCTAAACTACGACTTCCAACCACCAACTTCCGATCTAAGAGAAAACGACCCGTCATATCAGGACCCATTGGGCCCGTCAAGAACTCTCGAGGACCAGACTTTGTTCGAAGCGACACACTCATCATTGTTCCCACGATCAAAGACTGTTGTTCAGACGATTCATCGTCCGACAAAGAAAATGCACAAGCTAAAAAGACCACTCGACGCATCTCTGCAAGCTTCTCGACTCACGGTTCACTTGCTAGCCCTCCTACTGTTGCCAAATCTGGTCTCACTGCTACTACATCTCATCAATCGCTCTTGACTGCTACTCCTGTCAAGCCTCTCCCGACTACCGCATCTTTCACCAACTTTTCTAGGAAGACACTAGCCAATAGCTCTAGCTTTGGTGTATATTCATCCGTCGACACTTCGATTCAGGACGAGAACGTCCCTCCCCTTGATCACAAAGAAGCAGCTCCCCCCTCTCAAGGCATGAATAAGAGTCAACTCCCGAAGTCTCGCACGTTGACTGTTCTGAGCGAGATCAAGTCTTCTATTTCTCGACCTTTGAGCTCAAAACCGTCAACTCCTCAACCTCCAATCGTTGCTGATCAATCTCGCAAGACGTCTGCATCTTCAACGAGTAGTCTTCTCTCAGCTGGCACTTCGAAATTTCGTCTCGCACGATCTTCTTTAACTTCCATGTCAGCCTCTCGATGCAGCAGTACAAGCACCATGGAGACACCATCGGATCCTCGTCAGATCACCAAGTCTCAACCTTCAGCATATTGGTCTGGTCGCTTCATGTCTCTGCATGATCGCTTTCTCTCCGAGGATTACGACAATGAAGATGCCTTTTCGCCAGGCTTGTCTTTTGGAAGCAGTCTTCAACCTTACTCTATGAGACCCGACTGCTTTGCTGCCAATTCTCGCCCGACACATCTTTCTTACTCTACCACGACGTCAGCTCTCACAAGCCTGGCAGACACGAAGCCACGCAAACCACCGAACAATAAAGATGCTCGATGTTTGCGCATCTTTCAACATCTCGAAACCCTTTGTGTCACCAGGGAAGCTCGTCGGTCATTGTATGCTTGGCAGCAGACATACGCCCGCCGCATGAACAAACCGAATCTTCTCCCCCAAGGAAGAAGTATAGAAAACACCAGCTTGATGGGACGAATCTTCAGTGGAGGCACCAGCACAAGCTCCAGTGTACGACGAAGTTTACCAGTCATGCAAGAGCCATCAGGTCTACCAGTCTCCAAGAAGAGAAACCCAACCCTTGCTGCTCGAGAACGCGGAAAACGACTCTCCTTCAACTAGAGGTCTTTGTTTAAAAGGAAGGAGAGCACCCAACACCATTTGTATTCTTTGTTTGCAGGCTTCTTTGTCATCGGCTGATTAGGAAAAAAGTGTATGAAGGCTAAAAGGGACATGTTTAAGCTCGGATTGGTATTGTGGCACACTTTCTTTCTTTGCTATCGCTTTGTTTATGATTGGGGATGATATCGCTGTGGGATGGAAAAGCATTTGGGTTCATTAGCGTTTCATTTTGTATCATGGTCAAGTTCCATCGCCAGCGGAGGCTTATAGAGGTTTAATGATAATTCAATAATAGACTTTTGGTACTCATCTGCAGTTTCCCGTGGTGTGGTGTGTCACATGTGCGAAGAGTAGACATTCTGAGCCTTGAGCGTGTTGTTTATATGATATCCATGCGACGTGCGCATTATAGCTAATGGAATAGCAATCTCCCCGGTTCCTTTCAGTCCAATCAACTTAACGCCATGAACTCCAATGCTATCCTCCCCATTCTAGTCCTTTTTCTCTTCAAGAGAGCTCCTTCGCACGAGATCATAAGGACTGTCTACGTCCATCCGAGCTTACTCAGCCTTCTTTCGAATCCGCAGATAATCCCTAATCTGCTCATGCTTGCTCGCAAAGAACATCCCCTTGACATCGTTCCGCCAGACCAAAACACCCACTTCTTCCGCGAAGCCTGCCACAGCAAGATACTCCTTTTGATCTTCAAAATCCTTGAATAGAAAACCGCCTGTTGTCTTCATACGTTCGTTTTCGAGCTGCCATAGACGGATCTGGTCGACTACCGTGGGTGGAAGAATGGGCTTGTTGTTCAGTGCTGCGCTGCGACGCATTTGATCGTGTGCGTGGGCTGAGAGGTATGAGATGATTTGCTCGGCTGTGATGCCAAAGTTGATGGCTTGACGGATGGATTGACGCGAGATTCGACCGGCGACCATGTCGGGGAAACGCATTTGGAGCTTGGTGAAGAGTGCCAGAACGGCGATTTGGAGCGTGGACTGGGTGTAGGCGTAGATACGATAGTTGGTCTCGATGATTACGCTGCCGCGCTGTTCGTTGGCAGATGCTGTTGTGCTGCTGCCCGGGGCGCGGGATTGGCCTGGTTGGAGAGCTGCTGCTGTGGCGGCTGCTACGCCGTCGCTGATGCTGCGCAGACTGTTACCGCTGGATGTAAGTGTTGTAGCGAGTCGTGTAGGAAAGAACATGGAGCGTTTGTGGTTGGGGATATATATAAGACCAAAGTCGACGAGGGACGGCAGCATGTTCTTGCGCTGTTCCGTCAAAGCATTAGTATCGTACGCACGGCCAAGTTCCATACTGGCCAGGACGAAGAGGAAAGAAAGCATATCTGTAGCTTCGAGACCGGCCATCTTATTGACATCCATAGCCTCGAGCCAGAGAAGCAGAAGCGTCCACACTTGAGCATTAGCCTCTTGTAGCAAAAAGGTGAAGCCAGCTTGCGTAATGCCGATAGCACCACTAGGTCTTCGATCAACGAGACGGCCCGCGACGAGGAGTTCCTTCACGCTCTTATTCGGTCCAGAAGATTCGCCCGTGCTCTTATAGCCTACACTAGACACGACAAAGTGCAGGATATCCTCCCACTTCTTTCTAGCATAGCGATCGAGGAAAGCGATGTCGATTTCAGGTGGTATTTGTAGTGTTGAAGGCACACCAAAGGAGTTGTGTGAACCGCCTCCCGAAAGCGCGAGTCGTAACGAAATTTTAAAATTCGATGTAAGGTGCATCTCCTGCGGTCGTTCCTTGCTCGGCGTAGTAATCGTCACGATATGCAATCCGCGCAGGACAGCGAGTGCCTGATCCTTCTGGCGCTTTGCGTTGGGCTTTACCCAGTCATCGAGGTCGCTTAGGAGAATCGGTTTAGGGAGGTAGAGGATGCGCATGACAAAAGTCTTTGCTGTTCAGAAGTTAGAACAACGCGCGCGCGCAGGTTTGAGACGGGTAAAACGAACCGAGATGGGGGAGCATGCGACGGAAGATGGCGAACGCGGTGGAGGGCTGCTGGTAGAGTTTTCTAAACGTCGTGCCGGGCAGCTTCTCGAGATACTCCGCCAGTTGGAGGGATGGCGCTGGGCTGACTGACATGATGATGGGCGAGGTGTGCTCAGTCAGTCAGGATTTGTGTGTGGATGCTATCTCATGACGGGGGTCAATGTGCGCAAGCGATTGAACAAAAAGATAAGTGCGCGTTGATGTTGTTGAAAAGTAGTATATACGGATTTGATGTTCACGATGGAAAGAGCTATGAACAGCTCTCTAGGCATCTTTCATCTTTTTCGGGTTTAGGTTTCCCAGGGACGCGGTTTTAGCGGGAAAAGCCCGGTAGATTACGTCATGCATGCACCCCGGAAGTCGATCCACGATCAGCAGCTGCCGATTAATTGTATGCGATGCAAGGTAATTTTCTCTTTATTATACCCTGCCTTATACAATTTGGGAGTGCAACTTCTCCTGCATTGCATGTTGGCTGCAGCATGTGATTAACTATACTGTATATGATATAGGGTCTGGACCGGCTTGGTAACATACTGGATACAGATGAATTGTCTGAGGCTGGTATAAGGTAACTAAATTGTCTCATTCCTTGTTCTTTAGGCAGATAATTCTTCAAACACAAACCGACAAGTCGGTCTAGTTGATTGCGTATAAGCTATCCCAAATCTCAAAAACTAAGCTCATAGATCCAGTGTACCACCTCTCTTGCGAGTGACCTCCATGTTCAGTAGGTCCCACACGTCGCGATAGCCGGAGATATATAGGTAAAAGTGTTCCAAGATGTCTTTGTCGCCCTTGGAATTAGAGGGCCAGCCTTAAAGAACCATTCTGCCGATACCCTCGTGGCAATGCAGTATGCACCAGTGTCAACGCATTATCATGTTAACATTGTTTCTCCCAAACTAAAAGTTGGAAATAGTAGTCCCAACATTCCGCTTCCTGGCCAGTTCCAGAATCGCATTACCAGCAGCAATATCCGTCACACTAACTCCAATACCCTTATACACCACAAACCCCTCACTAATCCACGCCTTCAGTTTCTCAACACCTTCTTCAGGCTTTCTCTCAGACTGATCATCAAGCCAGTCTAGAATCTCTCCCACTTGCAGCAAACTATCTTTCTCAAGACCACTCTGTATGACTTCTCCAGACTTGACCAGTGCTTCTTCAAGGTCATCAACAAGAATACTTCCTTTTGCGCCGCGTGGACTGTATGAGTCGTCTCGTAAAGCTGCGTGACGGAGCATCTCAGGATCTAATTCAATCATATCGGGTTGCCATGAGCCGATGGCTCCGATGAAGGGTAATCTGCTTCGAGATCCATCGCCGAGTATTGCTTTGAGTTTGAACAGAGGACTTGTCGAACCGACGGTACAGAATACTGCATCCGCCGAGCCCAACAGTGACGCCAAAGCCTCGTCGTAGTCTGATTGCGCAGGATCAAGAACCTCCAGCTTAGCCTCAGATTTCCAGTACCTCTCATTCTCTTCCATGACCTGCTTCACCAAGTCCCTTGCCCTTCCAACTGAACGGTTAACGATGGTGATATTCTTGATCTCATCTCCTCTAAGTGCCAGGGCAAGTCTCGCATGCCAAAGCCCCTGCTTCAGTAAGTTGTGTAAAGAAGGCTTGATTGATCTAAGTCTAATCTAGCTAGAAGAAAGAGGACTATTTATAATAGTCCTGACATAATGCCTCTGAAGGCATCAGCAGTTTGTCCTTAGTGACTTGTACAGCTGTGTGACTGTATGTCAGTAAGGCAAACACAAACACAAGCACAAACATAGGTATAGGCAAGCCTAACCAACAGCTTCCCCGCGCCAAAAACAACAATATTCTCCGTCCATCGTCTCCACGTCCAAGGAATAAGCGCAGAAAGCGTAGTACGATATCCTGTTGGTTCAGCAGCGTTGAGTATACCAGTCGGCACACCCGCGGAATCACATAGCGAAAGCAAACCACCAAGAGGACGATTCACCGTGTTTCCATTCTCATCTGTGATGGGCGCTGGTGTAACGACGATTTTGGTGCCAACACCGTCTGGGGAAGTGAAAGTGCGGAAGAGAGTCTTTTGACCGGAGGGTCTGTTGACGAAGTCTGGGGTTGGTTGGTATTGGCCTTCGCCGCCGACGGAGAAGTCGATGAGGACTTTTTCTAAAACCGTTTTAAAGGTGAGGATTTCGGGTTTTGAGAGGGTTAGCAAAAGGTTGCGGATCTCTTCATCGCCGAGGATGAGTAGGCCGTTCGACATGTTGGCTTACGTTAACAAATATTGTGAAAGTAGATAAGAATTGGGGTTACAGTTAATGAGATGGGAATTTGAAGCTATTTATCGCAAGGTAGCTTCTAAATGCGAGGTCGGGGTAGACTACTCCGCTTGATCGTGATAACCGTCAGCACCGTCATTCGCCAAAGTTTCTATTATCCCAGCTCGTATAAACCCACCAAGAACGAATTGCCCAGTATTTCTCTTCCTTTAATTGATCTTGAATAAATCGTCTCCATATAATTTGGAGGGATATCTCATCGGCATCTGTTACCGGTGTCGTTTCTCCGCATTGCCATCCGACTACGGATCATGTTCCGGTATATTTACCCCATACAGAAAATGCCAAGTTGTTTGACAGAGGCCCAACTAGCTCTAGACAATCATGAAAGACTGGAATATGCCAAGAGAGAAAGTATTATACTATGCAATTACATCCTAAATAATAATATACATCATCAACCCCTCTTCAAAGCCTCATCCACCTTTTTGGCGACATCAATACTCTCCCTTAGGACATGCTTCTCCTTATCACTCAACTTCAAAACCTCACTGCCATCCATACAGCTCATATCATCCTTCGTCCTACCCTTGTGCCACTTACCATCCATCATCCAATACTCTGGAGCTTCATACCCCTCCGGATCCACTCTCTTGTTCTTCAACAAGCTTCCGTTGTACCACAGTAACTTATCCTTCTCATCTGTATGTGCGATGACAAAACTGCACACCTTTCCTTCCTCTTTACCCCAGCCTAGCATCGAACCGTAATGCTTCTCGAATTCGTATCGTGAACCGCTGAGTTCTAGACCGAGCCACCAAGACTCTTTATCTCCGTGGCCGAGTCGGTAGGTTACTTCTTCGCGGACGTCGTGCGTGTTTTGCCATGCGACGTGGAGCAAGCCGACGAGAGTGTCTACGCGGCCTTTGTTGAGGACTACGACACCAGAATCGCATTCTTCGGCGTAGTCTTCTGTCCAGACAAGGGAGTTGTTCATTTCCGCTGACGGGACCTTGATTTGGTCTATCCACCAATCATGGCGCGATCTGAAGGCATGTTGCCAAAGAAGTCTGTCGTGGAAGAGCAGAGCGCCCTTCTCCTTGTATGCCCGTTGAGAGAACAGTTCCTCGGGTTTTTGGATGAAAACGGCATCTGCGTCTAGAAGAATTGCCTGTTCAAAGCGAGAACCTAACATTGCGAAAGCCTTGATAGCCCAACCTCCGTCTTTGAGCTTCAGAGTCGTGTCGTCGAAGATGGTGAAGATGTCGACAAACTCGATATCAGTTGCACCATCCAGATTCGAGATTCTGTCGCGGTCCTTCTTTGGTAGATCATCCTCTCCCGCGTACACGATCTCAATCGGTAATCGAGAACCCAAGACCTTTCGCAAACTGACGATCAAATGGCCGGCGAATCGAACAGACTGTTCACCACCTCCAACGGGGATAACAATTCCCTTCGATCCCTTCTTGAAGGTCCGTCTCAAATCAGCCAGCGGCGTTTTCGTCCCTGGTCTGCGCGGTGGGTTCTTCAAGAACGGAAATAACTCCTGCGCCGTCGTCTCAACAACATCATGCAATTGTCGCCCAGCAAACGAAGAAGTCCCAACATGATCAGCCTTCTCAATCCATTTCCTCAACTCCCTCGACCGTTGACCAACTTCCCAAAAAGTAGTTTTATACGGCGCTTTAATGGGACTCTCGCCAAACTCCTTCGCCTTTAACGAAATGTCAAGCTCAGCCTCGCTTATCGGCGCAGCGCTCCAGCCATAAGACAACACCGAAGAGCCTTTCCAAGTAACAAGAATCAAAAGAATAGAAAACGCAGCGAATATGCCTAATCGTACAAGAGCGCGCGGAGGATCTCTTATGATTTGGCTGACTCTGAGAATGAGTGCCGATGCCAACGACATGATCGCGTGACGTAGGTTTGATGGAGAATCAAGAATAGCAGAGATGGAGGGCAAGGCGGGACCTAATTAAGCAGCGGACTACGGCTACCGAGCAATCCACTCTGCACCCCTGGATGGCTTCCAGGATGGGGGACCCAATTATTGATGAGCAGGATTGAAGACGACGACCAATAAGCCAACCACATGAAATTGCGTCTCAGAGTTTCTTGGCTATAAAAAAACATGATATGATATTTTATCACTCATCTATACACTCTACTCACGAATTCTTCATTTTCCTTCGAGTTCAGGTCTTGAGTATTCTTCTTTTTGCCTTACTTAGACGAGTTTGAACCGAGATTGGAACGTAAACTGGGACGCAGCCTTATGGGGAAATACGAGCCGCTGGAATCTGAGGGATGCAGGGGTTGTGGTTGCCTGAGCTGCTGATCTTCAACTTCACCCTGTTAGTCTGCCTTGCCGCTTGCCTCTTGCCGCTTCGTTGTCTGTTCTTGCTTTTTAACTATTGTCTGATTCCGGTGATCCTAATAATGGATCTTGATCTTGTCTGATAGTATGATACTTTCACACTAACAACAAAGAGATCTTGTTTATAAGACTTAGTGATGCAGTATAGACTTCCGGCGCTTGAGACAGACAATCTTCCTTGACAACTCTTGATAACTCGCAGAAGCTTCTCACTTGGTCTGAACTATCTATAGTTTCCATAGGGTCCACGAGACTGACTAAAGTATCTCTCCTGTTGAGACGGTGGAAATGTTGATGTGTCGCTCTAACAGAAAGATCCCTCGTCAATAGGACTACAGATCCTGTAACCGAATCCCTATCCCATCCATCCAATTGCTAAAAGTTCCAGGATATGCGGCCAAGCCAACAGCATATAACACTATTGGGGCTGGCAGGCTGTTTACAGCCGAGTCTTCAGTCTGCGCTCTAAAACTCAAGCGCTTCCCTCCTTACAAGGCGATCATTTATCACTCTCTCTTTTAGCTCAGAAGCTGGTCTTCAAGATGCACCTCGGTACCATCCTCAGTGCCTTCTTCCTTCTACTCACATATGTATTCTCTCAAGACAACAATAACAGAACGTGTTGGGGAGTAGATGGCCAACCATGGGAAGGGAATAGAAAATGTCCTGGCTCTTCCGCCTGTTATGGTCCGGACGCAGAGTGCATGCCGAGTCGGCTAGGCCAAAGGAAAGGACAGGCCAAGAATATGTTTGTTAGAGGGCCGTGTGCTGCTGCGCCTTGGGATATGAAGGAGTGCGCTGTTATCTGTGTCACAGGTAAGTTTCCTCAACTTGTTCTTGACCAGTTTGACTAATTCCGTCACAGAGGAGGAGAACAACATTTTCCCAAAGGGTCGAACAATGCGAGGATGGAAGCTACTGTTGCGTAGACAAGAACAAAAGATGTTGCGCTGAGGGACGCGGTTATTTCCTCGACGATGAAGGCAATCTCGCCCTCGGAAACTCAACTGAGAGTGAGACAACGACCTCTTCACTTCCTACCACGACTTCTGTTGAGGCTATATCAACATCAACCCAATCATCAGACAACTCAACTGAAACTGAAGAAGACGACGGTCAAGCAATGAAGATCGGACTCGGCGTCGGCATTCCCGCTGGTATCGCCATCGTCGCTGTAGCTGCATGGCTCTTCCTTCGCAAACGGAACAAGAACAAACGTGCACAGATTCCTCACATCGCGACAGCTGAGATGTATGGGCGCAATGACCACAAAATGTCTATGCCTATGTCGCCGCAGGGACTTGAAGGTTATGCTTCGACGAGTGAGATGTATCAGAAACGGGGCAAGGTTTCTTCAGCGCCACAAGAGCTTGAAGGTTAATGGATGGCTTGTACGAACGGTGATTTCTTGGATTATATAAAAGGGTGCGCCTAATTACATGTAGAAGCAAGCATAGGTGTTTATAATGTATTATTCGGTGCTTTTATCATATTGAAATCAGTACGTGAGTTTGTTTTGATCTGGACCTTCATCGGAAGCTACTGCCGGTGGGTGTAGACCACGGATCCGAGCCCGACTTCTTCACCCCGCGGCGGCTACACTAACCTCACATTAAATATGTATGAAAGATAACGAAGAGATATCTGAAGTGAACTTGATGATTGATAAATTACATTTGGTTATCAGTGTGCATAGAATAGAACCAATTGACTACGGTTAATGATTCCGAAATACATCTGCATATATTCTGTGTAAGGAGTTCTAGAAACTAACTCAACATCGAAGCTTCCATCATTCTATTCTTCTTGTACTACCTTACTCCAACTCTTTCAACATGCCCTACAAGCGCAGCTTCAACACAGTGGGCGTCCACTGCGGCGGCGAAGTCTGCGACGTCGTAACAGGCGGCGTCCGTGATGTCCCCGGTAAAACAATGTACGAGAAGATGGTATACTTCTCCCAAAAAGAAGATAACCTCCGCAATCTTCTTCTCAATGAACCAAGAGGTTGCTCAGCAATGTGTCACAACCTTCTCCTTCCTCCAACAAACCCGGAAGCAGACTATGGCTTCGTCATCATGGAGCATGAAGAATATCCGCCTATGTCTGGCGCAAATACAGTTGCGACGGTGACTTGTTTGTTAGAGACGGGCATGGTGGAGATGAAAGAGCCTGAGACGGTGGTTAAGCTTGATGCCCCGGCTGGACTGGTTACTGCGTATGCAAAATGTGAGAAGGGCAAGTGCAAGAGTGTTCGGTTTCATAACGTGCCGGCATTTGTGTTTGCGCTGGATAAGGAGATCGATGTTCCTGGGCTCGGGAAAGTGAAAGTCGACATTGCCTATGGAGGCATGATTTACGTCTTGGTCGATGCTGCCTCGGTTGGTCTCAAGATCAAGAGCAACGAAGGAGCCAAGCTAGTGGAAGTCGGCGAACGCATCAAGAGAGCCACAATGGACCAAACAGACCCCGCTCATCCCGAGAACTCGGGAATTCACGGTGTCACAATCATCGAGTTCACGGAACCTCTCTACGAGTACAAGGATGGAAAGGCTGCGAACACCACAGTTGTTGTATCCCCTGGACGTCTAGATCGAAGTCCTTGCGGAACAGGAACGTGTGCTCGATTGGCCGTTCTTCATGCTAGAGGGGAGCTAAAAGAGGGAGAGAACTTTTACCATCGGGGGATTACTGGGACGGAGTTTATTGGAAGAGTGGAGGGGACTTCTCAGATCGGGGAGTACTCTGCTGTGTTGCCGTCTGTTGAGGGACAGGCTTGGATAACGGCTTTCAAGCAGGTCGTGTTGGATCATACGGATCCTTTCCCCGAGGGATTTAGGGTTGGCGATACATGGCATTTGGATCCAGAGGAATAAGCTTAAGGACATAGACTTAGACATGGATTGTATTTCTTTGAGCCATCGTCAAGGCCTGATTGTGACCCGGATGTTGGAAAGACCTATAATTACTCAGAGGATGAGACACAAGTCGGCAAGTCAGTCTTGCTAACTACTGTATAACCTACCTCCTCAAGTCAAGCACCAAACTCATGGATCCCATATACCGCCAGCCTCGTGCAAGTGACCTGTTCACGGACCAAATACCTTAAATGGTCACGCGCAATATATATGAGAATAATGGCTCACCGTAAAGACAAACAGTACTAATCGCTCTTGATGGTCTAAGCGCTGCCATTAAAGTCTGGCGATGACTTACAAGGAGGCCTCTTCAGATTTGACCGTCTGTTGGACAACTAAGCAGTCATAGAGGAGAGAGTTTGTACTTACAAAGGCATGTTAGAAACGTAACGTCACGGGTTCGTTGGGTTGCTGTTGGGAACACACAGTTGGCTCCCCTATCTCGGCATTGGGCTTCTTCCTCTGCTCTTCGTTCTTTATCGGTCTCTTGATAGACTTCCAGATCTCTTCTCCTTCTTTCCCCATCACTGATTAATGAATGCACCTCGCAATTAACTCCCGTGGCCTCCATAAGCATCGTCATCTCCTTCACTGGGTACATCCGTCGGTCTCGGGAGTTAGTTTCTGAAAGCATAAGGGGTGAAAGAATTGAGTTACCATCTGACTTAGAGTCACACTTTAGATACTTAGTTTAGCCCCCTCAGACTTCGAGGATAATGGTCATGTTGCCCATTCGACTTCCTCGGCGAGCACCAACCACCAGGTTAAGTCGATTGGCTATAAGATCATTTCCAGGTTGGTCGCCCGATGTTCATGGCGCCCTACAAACACGCGGTTGGTTACCTAGATATATTGCACTTAAATTGATCAACCACCGGAATATACTATCTACTTGACACGCACGCGAGCCTCTTACATCCGTCCACCAACCAACGTTGTATGGTACTCACGTCTCCAGAAAACCACTTACCCGCCAGCCCGCTACTCACAAGTTCACAACCGCCAAGACCATACTAAACAAGCTCAATCCAACTCAACCTAGTCTTCTTAACACGATCCATAATACCACTGAAGAAATTTACCCGATCTGATTCTCGCTGGCTTTTACGCTATCGGGAATAATATTCTGACATGTCCCTTTCTTTAGTTGTTGGTAGTGGGGGTCTGGACCATATCCTTGTGACGATGCTACAATCTGTGTTTCGGAAACGGGTGAGACAGACGATTTGGCATGACGCCCGGACCGGCACTTGATCCTGAGATAATTTGGTTTCTGACTTGCAGATTCAAGATCGTTACAAACTCGATCGATTAAATGTCTCAATTGAAGAGTCTGAGTGTATATACTTGGAGGTATTTGTTGGCAGTTGGGTGTGAGCAAGACTCTGATCCTTCGGAGAATTAAAAGAGACCACTTAATTAAGAACCTTGGATGTTCCTCTGTATCAAACATATTGAACAACCGTAAGCTACAGAACTAACCGAACAGGTGGTTGCCAGAAGAATTGTCCTCCAAGACTTAGGCTACATAAATAAAACAGCCTAAGTGACTGTCTAAAGTGACCTAAAATGACCAAATTATTTCGTCTCTTATGCTCCCCAGGGTCAATTCTTCTGACCCAGAAGCCGAAACAGCAACAAGCTGATACACCAAGGACACGGTCCGCATGTTGGCTCAAGCATTAAGATCGCAATCGTCCCATGCCCCTGTCGCCTTAATAAACACCAAACCCAATCTTATAAGTATACAGCAGTGTCTGCTTCACAATGCTTTACCATCCCTTCTCACGCCGTTCCCTTGTTTCTTCTTCATTCATTCGTTCATTCTTTTTTTGCTGTACTTTTCATTAATTCACGACACACTCTTTTTTATCTTATCTTCTCCGATCTGGTTCATCGTTCATCATGAAATTGCTTGCTGGTCTTGCTTTTGCCTCTGTGGCTGTTGCTTTCCCTTTTCCCTTCTGGGGTCAACGCGCTCCCACTCCTCTCGATGTCGAATTGCAGTTGCAGGGCAACTCGAAGATCAAGGCTACTATTACCAATAATGGTAGAAGCAACTTGAAGTTGCTCCGGCTTGGAACGTTTCTTGATGAAACTCCTGTTGAGAAGGCTCAGGTTTACTCTGCTAGTGACTTTAGCGCTACTGCTGGTAAGTTTTCAAGATGAGTGACCGTATTGGGCAGATGCCGGGTATAAGATATTAGTGATGCTACCAATGATCACGATATCAGAGTCCGTTACATTTACCCAATTGTCTTCACTCATCTTCGCTTCACGAGACACAAACTAACACTGAACAGAGAGAAAGCCTGTCCCCTTTGATGGCATTCGCCTCTCCATCGACACCTCCATGCTCGACGACACATCCTTCCAAAGAATCCCCTCTGGAGGCTCTACCGAAGTCACCTTTGACATCGCCGAATTCCACGACCTTTCCACCGGCGGCAAATTCAGCATCTCAACCTCAGGCGCCCTTTCCTTTGCCCTTGAAAACTCAACGGAACTCATCGGCTCCGTCCCCTACTACTCCAACCAACTCGACGCCGAAGTCGACGGTCCCCAGGCCTTTTCCGTCCGCACAGCCTTCCACAACAAGAACAAGCGAGCCCAAGTCCAAAGCGACTGCTCAGGCGACAGACTCGCCGTCACCCAAGCCGCTCTGAAACAATGCTTCGACCAAGCTGTCAACGCCCAAAACGCTGCTGCCAGCGGTCCAGCCGAGAAGCTGGACGAGTTCTTCAAACGATCTGATCAAGCGACACGCTCAATCGTGGCAGACGTCTTTTCCAAAATCGCCGGCGCGTGCGGAACCATTGATTCTGGCGATATGCGCTACTACTGCAGCGACCAGTACGGCGCGTGCAAGAATGGTGTTCTCGCGTATACTGTTCCTAATGCCAACTACATGTCATACTGTGACTTGTACTTTGATCGTCTGCCTGCCACGACGCATAGCTGTCATGGTCAAGATAAGGGTAACACCAACTTGCATGAGATGACGCATCTGAATCAGATTAAGGGTACTTCTGATTTTGGTGGTTACGGATACAGCTTTGTCCGCAGCTTGACGGCGGAGCAGAACATCAATCACGCTGATACGTATGCTTTGTATGCTCAGGCTGTTTCTATGAGTTGTTGATTGGGTGGTATTCGCAGCACAAGTGTTAGTGGGAAGGTAATGACGGGGTTTTGCAGAATATTTCGGGCTATTTAGGATACACAATGAATGATCACGGTTTGAGTGCAGTACTCATCAACAATCCACTATATTGCATGGCGTGAATCGTAATTTGCGCTTCTGTCATTCGGCGAACTAACACTCATCTGAACAGGGTAGGATATCATAAAATGTCTGCAACCCTTGGGATGTGATAGCCCAACGCTCGATCTGAAGCGACATAAAGTGACCTCCCGATCCCGTGTCTGAAGCCATCGGTGTAGGACAGCTGTCATCTTATATCCAAACTTAACGATGTGACGTAAAACATTTAAACAGACCAGCATCTGGGAATACCATCCCGGACAAAGAAAAGTTTAGACACTGACAAGTGGACTCGCGCTGAAAGAGGAACCAAGGGTATCCTCGCTTTCCTCCGACACTAGTCGAAAATATCGGCTAACATCACCCCGAGACTGAGACAGCTGGACCGTGAGGAAGCACTTACCTTGAAAGCTCACGCCGTTGAAACGAGACGAAAGAAAAGGTGGAAACAGCAAAGAATAAGTTGTGCTGGCATCTGCAGGGCAGCCGGAGACTAACCTAGGCCAAGGCACAAAGAAAGCGGTTCCCGGGAGCAGGGGTCCATCGAGTTCGGTCGGAAGATTAAAGATCTGGGCTGGGCTGTCAAGACTCCAGAAGGGAAGGGCTGATCAGGCACAAAGAGATTGCCCAGCCCAGAGTATCGGGCAGTTAACGTCGGATCGAACCGAAGCATTCCCACGATGATCACTTCTGGGGACTTGGACTTGGAACTTGTTCCAGGTTTCACGTGTGTGAGAGCACCCAAAGAAGATGAGAGCAAATGATTGGTCCGGAGACTGTCTGTTTTAGCGGGGATGGACTCGACGTCATCATACAGAGAGGAGAGGTCCTTGCAGCTTTCGTTCAAGGATGGCATCTGGTCAGAGCGAGTCAGAAAAAACATCCCGAGTCCCCGAACAAGTTTGTTATTTTTTACTCAATAGCTCGGTAAGAACTAAAAGCTCACCCGGGGTCGCACAGGCATCATTGCGGCTGTTGACGATTGGAATTTCCGTTCAATAGATACTGTAATTGTGCTTCCCAAGAATAGCGCTGCATCCATCACAAAGAAACGGACGGACGGTGCCATTGTCGGTGGAGAATCCGTATTTCAAGTCCAGAGCTCGGTAAGAGAAAGACAAAGAACTGAGGCTCGTACTTTAGCCTGGTTCAGGGGAGGACCCTGCAGGCTGAGAAACTTTGTTCATTGTGGGTTCTTGTCTTGTCAGTTGTTATCATGAAGATGGAGAAGAGCCCGTTGATGGAGATGCCATTTTTAGAACGGCTGGTCCCACGTGATGATCATCACCGTATACATGGTTAATTGTAACTTAACAAATGCCTTTATTGTCTTTTTTCTTGATATTAATTGGATTTAAACGATTCTAACATTGTGTATATGAGCATCCAGCTGCTAACTTCGCAATCCCAGTCCCTGCATTGATGTGCCATAATCCGGCTTTTGGCTGTGCCGGCCCACTTGGCTTGTGCTTTGGGCGTCGAGACCATCTATGGCTGAGGAGACTTTTCTTTGTGTAAAAATGGCTGTGTACCGACCGGTACGTAACGTTTCAACCCGCTTGTGCGTTGATACCGTTCGTCGTAAGCTTTAAACAAATACTCGAGTCTCCAGTCCCCAGTCTGCTGGTTATATGTCGTACAATTACTCTCCCCCATCAGGTGTCTTGTCTTGCTCTTGTCTCACCAAATTCATCAAGGGTCTTTCATCACAGGGCGTCATCAGCTGGACAAGAGAGCAATTAAAACTTCAGGGCTCTTCCTGTACCGCTCAGCCCCCTGTAGGTTAACACCTAGCGGGAGTCACAAGCCGCTAAGCAGTCGCAGTGGAAGTGCAAAAGTCTCCACTAGACCTCGTTCGGCCCTGGAATGTCGCGACAAGCGGGGTCAGGTCTTAAGCTGTCAACGTCATCGGCCTTCTTGGTCTTCTCTCCCTCACCCTCCATCTTGGCTCATCCAATCCCAGGACAAGTTCGATACCACTAATCCTTGGTCCTTTCTCCCTCCCTCAGTCACTTATCCCGCCCACCCTCCAGTACATTTCCTCTCTCTTCCCGTCCCCTTCTTTCTTCTCTTCATCATCTTTTCACTCGATACCCTTTCGACAAACAGGCGCCCGACTAACAACCGGCTGGCACACGACCAGTCTCTATACCTTTCGGTTCTGCTTTTAGCAGCCACCATCACAAATCACCCACTGCAAATAACAAATCTCCAACAATGGCCGAACGCTGGGACCGCGATCGCTTCGAGCGTATGTCCCAAAACCGGGGCGGCTTCGACGATGACAGAGCCTCTTATACACGCAGCACTCGAGGCCGCGACCACTCAGATGAGCGACATGACCGTCGACCTGGCCGCGGTTACTATGACGAAGACGATGTCCGTGACCGTCGCTACTACGGCGATGACTCTCGCTACCCACCTCAGCCTCAGAGGGAGCGCGAGAGAGATCGAGACATGCCTCCTCCTTGGGCTCGGCGAACTGATGTCCTAGAAAGGGAACGAGAGCGAGATTTTCCCCGTCGTGAATCTCCTCCTCGTCGACCTGGCTTTCTCCGCAGACAATCATCTCTCGACACATATGACCGCCGACCCAGATTCCTCGACCATCGTGAGGAATACCCAGCTCCTGCTCGCCGCGAGGATGTTCGTCCTCGGGATCCTCGAGATTTCCGAGATGAATACAGACCTCCTCCTTACCAGCCTATTCCTCTGCCCAAGAGCCGAGGACTGCCCCCGCCTCGCAGATATAACGATGAGCATTATGACGACATCAAAGTTGCCGAGCCCGACTATTACGGTGACGAAGACTACCGATCTATGCCTGAGCGTGTTCGTGAAAGAGAGTACACTCGATCACGCAAAAGCCGTGGTCGAAGCCGCGATTCTCGCTCTACTCGAACTCGTTCCGTTCGAAGCAGCTCTTACGGTTCCAGCTCCAGCCGTTCCTCTAGCAGCAGCGGAGGTACCACAGTGAGAAGCGAGTATCCCAAGAAGGGAAAGACTCGCATCCCTGCCAAGCTTGTTTCCAAGCGAGCTCTCATCGATCTCGGGTACCCATTCTTCGAAGAGGTTTGTTAATTCAGCCGATTTTAGTATACAATCTCTAACATTATTCAGGGCAACACACTCATTGTTCAGAAGGCTCTTGGTCAAGATAACATCGACGAATTGCTCAAGGTCAGCGAGGATTACAAGAAGGGTAAGTTTCACGAGCATTTGCTTCGAATTCAACTAACACCATACAGTCGAAGCTGAGATTGCTGCTTCTCGAGAACCCAAGGCACCCACAGCTGCTCTGCCTGCACCTCCCGAGACAGTGAGGGAGCCTACTCCTGAGCCACCACCAGCAAAGACTCCCCCTCCTCCCGCTCCTCCTGTTCAGGAACCACCTACTCCTGCACCTCCCGTCCAGGCGACTCCAGCTCCTCCTCCTCCAGTCCAGGCGACTCCAGCTCCTCCTTTTCAACAGGCACCTCAGCCTATGCCGATGCCAATGCCTGGTCCCCCTCCGACCATGCACTACCAACCTCCTCCACCTCCTATGGCTCAGCCCATGCCTCCTCCCACTTTCTACCAGCCTGGACCCCCTCCTGCAGGCCCTCCCCCACCTGGTGGACCTCCTCAACAATCTGTCTATGACTACGAGGAGACCGTCTATCGAGACGTTTCACCATCCCGAACCTCCACCACCATGTCAAGCTACGACTCTTACTACCGGGATACTTACCACCATCACCACCATCCCGAGGAGCTCGTCGTCCGATCCCGCTCACGATCCCGAAACGGCAAAGACATCCGAAAAGAGATCAAGGCCCTCGAGCGCGAGTTGGCACACCGACCCAGAGGCCGCTCTACTGGCGGTGAGCTCGTTCGCGCCGAGCGATTGCCTGATGGCCAGTTGGTCATCAGGGAAGAACGTATTGAGAAGGAAGTGCTGCACCGTAAACCTCCTCGTATCGAGAAGGACAAGAAAGGTAGGATGGCCATTAGCGTACCTAAGTACCGTTAAAGGTACGCGTTTTTCGTTAAACATTCTTGTGAGAACGTGTGGCTGACTCGGCTGCACAGGACCTCCCCCTAAGCTCATGCGGGCCATGTTTGCTACTCTGACTTGAACGTCACGACTACGAAATTGATCGGAAAAGAATATGGACAGCCTCGACGGCTTATGAGCGAGTATACGATCGTCAATTTGGATATAAACGATTTTGGTGTGTACCTATTATTATTTGGGAAGATTTAGACGAGCTTGGTTTGGGTTGGGAGTCTTTTATGGAAAACCCTACATCATTAACGAATTTACGATATTTTAATAATCTTGATTTGTCTTGTGCTTGAGTTTGTGTTGAGTGAATGTGATACTTGTCCTTGGGCGACTCCATAGACTCCAGTTCTCTAATAATTGCTTCTTCAATACATGATGATCGGGAGATTAGCAACACCTCAGGATATCAGCCCCCAAGTGCATAAGAGACAACATATTCTAGTTACTATGTCTGTTTAGACTAAGACTTCGGTTATGTAATTATGATAACCTAAGCTTTAGGACAAATCTTTTGTCGCCGACTTGTTACAATACTCTTCGTTTCTGCTAGATGATTTCCTACTTCCATTCTTTCACTGGAATACTCGGTAATCAATAATCTGTCTCATGTTCTGATCGGTGTTTGTATTTCATTGTAACTGAATGATTCTTGGTCTTTATATAGGTCCTTCACGAGACAGGATTATTAAGGTAGCTGTACTCACTATAAAGTTGCTGCTGATATTGCGTTTCTGTTTCTGGGAATCCTTAGCATTTGTGCATCTGAGCGCCTTGCTGCGTTGTGTTGAGACTACCTGAGCGGCGTGCTTGTCCTTGGGTTATTAGCACTTCAGGTACTGAGAAAAAGAAGAATTTCCCCAGGGCTTAGGAAGCTGAAATAAAATGGCCTAATGGATGTCTAAAGTAATAAAGTGTTTAGATCATTATATCTTGTACTCTCTTAGTGGCCAGTCCTTCTATTATCCTATGGGTACTCCACCAGTTGCTTCACGATGAACGGGAGATCAACAGCCTTAACTCTAGCGCTTGCCCACAGGGCTCGTATCGTTCATCTGCTAAACCAAATGTCAATCTTCCTTCGTGGGGATATGTCACTCCCCAGTTGTGGACTTGGCCGCCCTGGGATCTGGTCAGTAAGGTCGGAACTTGGGTACTAGCCAGCAGTGTAAATAAAGATGTTCTTTTATCGAATAAAGATGTCTTGTTTGCATCGAGTACACTTGATCCATACGCAGTGCCTCTCTAGACCTTAGAGGATCTCTGCGCGTTGAGTCGCTGAATGTCTCACCAAGCACTTCATCAACCAACAAGTCACATGCCCTCCAAGACTCGTGGCTCTTGCATACAAACAAGGCTGAAACATAGAAATTGCGACCTTACCTCATCAAGACGCAATAGCAATCTTTGACCTTCTTTAAATGGTGTCTGGTGGTTCACGAGGGTGACGTCACATGCACATCGATGCGATCTTGAGTCCTCAGCATGACGACGTCACGGCTAGGAACAAGATTTCTGGAAAGAGCTGAAAGATGTAGTTGAGTGATAAAAAGAGCCAAGAGGCCACATTTTCTTTACAGAATACCTGAGACTTATACTATACTCACACACATATCTGAGACTCACACGACACACTCAAAATGGCAGTCACCAGCGCTATCAACGACCTCTTCGCCTCAATCTACGAGCTCCTCGCTTCAGTCTTTAACACCTTTTACAACGTCATTCACTCTATTCTCTCTGCGGTTCTGAGCTTTGTCCAGGGAGTGTTCAATCTTATCAGCGATGTTGTCTCTGGACTTGTGGACGTCACTGGTGGTGTTGGCAAGTTTGTAGCCAGTAAGTTTTCCTTATTCCGTGATGTTAGAGTGGTAGGAATATCAATGCTAATGATGTACATAGGCAACGCTGCTATTCTTGCCATCGGTGCCCTCGGCGCTTTCGCCTACGTGAGATACACTGCTCAGGGAAAGAGTGTCGCGAACAAAAAGACTCAGTAAATGGTTCTCTGGTGTTATGGAGGTTACACACGATACCCTAAGATAGGATGATACTAGTAATTGTTTAATCAGTAACAGATTGATAATTCGCTTTGACCTTTAAGACTGTTGGTTAGTGACATGCGGCTCAATCACAAGGTTGCTTTAGCTCTGTAAATCCTCCACGGGGTCCATGCTAAGCTTTCTTAGTCTGCGCTGTTGGTCTCAGATATGTCCAACGGGTGCGCGTGCGTGCGGTTAGACGTTGGATTCAACGGTAAGGATTTGACATGAACCACAAATTAAGTGAGATCTAAGGCAATTGTATAGACCATCTGAATAACTTCTTGTCCCCGTCATAGACTCGGCTGTCAAGTTTGTGGCGGAGACAATAGCAGCTTGTTAAATGTTAAGCACCGCGGTAGCTAGCGCGTAAAAGTGCAAATCAACAACTGTTTGAGAATTCCCTGTTTTTAAGGAGATGAAGTGAGTCTGCAGTAAGAAAGGATTGGATGTCCACTAAATCCATCAATTTTGGGGGCTAAAAGACGGGCCGCTCGTCCAAACTTGTAGTATCCGCAATACAGTCTATGTTCCTTTCAAGTCTCCGGCATCTACGTACGCTTCAAAGCTTCTTGACGTTCTAAGCGAGGTAGAAGGATTTGACAGGTTGTATTTTATGATACTGGGAATGTCGCGAGGCGTTATTGTGATGGTCGCTCAGCTCATGCTCATTAAAGATGATGACAAGGATTGAATCCTTCAGAGTCACTGCCACAGATGCAACTTGACGACCCTAAAAATATCCCCCAACTCATATTCATTTTCCTCAATCAAAGACTTTCTTTGTATCCAATACCAAATAGCCTCAAACTCTGTCAAAACTCAGCGGTAATACGGTCGGATCTAATGTGTTCTGGCAGCCCTATCTAGAAAACCCGTTGAAAAACCGAGACTCTCCACGTCTGGAGACCCTCATCCATGTTCCATCCCTGCAACGTTGAAGCACTAGCTTTCCTATTCCCAGCTCAATAATCGTACGGTATATCTTTTCATTGGTCCCGATTATCGTCTTAATGCTTGGGAAAGCGGCGCAGCGGTAACAAGACACAGGGGTTGTGTCGCTGGTGCTTACTCTCGCGAAGAGATCCTACTCCGCTGGAACTCTTCATACATAGATAGAAACACGGGTCTCCCCTGAGGCACTCTTTCCTCTTTTTCTTCACTTATTTTTCGCCGTAATATTCATCATGACGAGCTGCTTTGGAAGAGACAGGAATCAGGTCCTTGACCTCTTCGCATGCGATCCCAAAGGCGATCTCAAGTCTTGCTGCGCTGCTGGTGACTCTTGCGCGAGCAACGGACTGTGTGTTACGTCTAACAAAGACACATTAAGTCCTTATTTTATTAACGGATGTACGGACGATAATTGGGATGATCCAACGTGTCTGCATCAATGCGATGGTATGTTTGTTTCGCAGTCAGGATTTCACTCGGTATACTGACTTCTGAAGACACGGGAAATGGAGTTGTGCCCTGTGGAACAGGAAAATACTGCTGTTATGGTTACGGTGGCTGCGACTGCAATAATTCAACACAAGTTTTCACCTTGGATCCTGTCAAAATCGTAACGACTATTCCCACAGACGCGTCAATGGTGGACGAGAAGACATCAACGATTAGCGACGCTACTACCGGAACGACTTCGACGACTCAATCCACAACCACAGGCACAAACACAGCTGCCGCCGAAACCACATCCTCAGACAGCTCTTCTAGCAGCAGCAGCAACGCGCTACCTATCGGCTTGGGAGTTGGTATCGGAGCAGGAGTCGTTCTTCTCGGACTCGGAGTAGGTTTCTGGCTCTGGAGGAGAAAGAAGAGAGCTTCCAAGCCAACGGCTATTCCTGAGGAGTATATGGTCAAGCATGGAGCAGACAATACGAATGCTGGGCATGGCCACTATCAACCAATGAAGCCGGCAGAGTTGAGCGCAGGAGGAACCCCATCTGAGTTACCGTAGAAGACGGTGACTTTATGACTATTTGTATATATTATTTTTAATTCAACTGACAATATACCCATAGAACTTTTACTGCCTGCGTCTTGTTGTCCTCGGAATTAAAAAGCAAGTCAGTCTCGGGACCGGTCTTAGATCTTTTCACCGATGTTTCACTTGGCCTTATTATGATTGGATGATTAACGTCGGTAATTTCCACATTTGGCATGATGGGCTAAGCCTTGTCGCTTAGCCTCAACGTTCAAACAGACGAGTTGCCAGATGAGAAGCTTAACCCACAAGGCTTCAACGGTCACTGTAACTCTGAGAAGCATTCAAACTTGGAAACTCTATCGGCAAATATATCCCGGACGTTCACGTGTGGGTTGCCGTCCAAACAAGTGGTCTCATTAACTACCCCCCAGAAGAAAGCATGGATCCAAAACCCCAATCCTTAAAAGCTTGGATGCCACTTTCATTTGACTAGTGATGTAACCGAGCGGTGACATCGTGATTTACTATTGGTACGTCAACTGTCCAAGCTGAAGCTATAGCTGCCGGTTGTTTCACTATGTTTTCTCATAACTCTGAGCTCGCCCGATTCGAAGTTCCCTTTCTTGCTCATCACCTCTAAACAACTTTCTGTTCTTTTGCGACGATAATATTTGGGCGATTCGGAGTTTCTTGGAAAATGGAGGTTCGTCGACATGATGGTATGGAGGTGTTCACAGATAGCGCTGCGCATGCGCCCGAGGTGTATCATCATAAAGAACCCATCACGAATTATACTCAGGTCGTTGAAGTGAGGAAGGGGCCTTTTGGATTGAGTATCTTGAGTTTGTGTACTCTAATCGCGGTCATCACGGCTGTGATCGTTGGAGCGGGTGTAGGAGGAGGTTTAGGAGCAGCTCTGGCTTCATGTAAAAGGTATGATATCTTCACCTACGCATCGCAGGATAATTACTTACAGCCATCCAGTTCAAGCAGTTCCGGTTCCGTCCTGTCGCCAGTCGCAGAAGCTTCATCATGCCCAACCCCAACCTCCAGTTCGAGCCAAACCACCGGAACAAGCACCATCGAAGACACAAGCACCTCCGACTTCTACGAACCAACAGCCCCCGATCAAGTAGCAAACCTAGCCCTCCCCTCCGCCTGCTCCTCCAAAAACGGCCAAGGTTCCCACACGACTCTCAACGGCTACGTCTTCAGCTACACATGCGGCTTCGATTTTCCCGGCCCCGCCAACGACATAGCGCCTCTAATAGCATACACTGCTTGGGACTGTATGCACGCGTGCGCGATGTATACGGAGTTGCACAAGGATGATGCAGATGTCAAAGCTTGTGATAGTATTGCGTTTGTGCAGGATATGTCGACGGCGATGAGGCAGCATGGGGCAAATTGTTGGTTGAAGACTGGGACGAGGAAGCTTTTTCCCGAGGCGGAGAGGTTGCCGAGGTTTTTGTATGCTAAGATTGATAGTTAATTTGAGATGTTGATTCATTTGAGGTAGCTGAGGTTGAGCGATAGGAGGTGGCCGTTGAGAACCCAAGAGACGAAACAACCTGATTGCTGTCTGCCATTTTAGGCTGGCACCTGGAATACCTCTCTTTTGGTAGTCCAAGTCTCACAAAACAACTCTTTCGCTACCTGGGTGTTGAGGTATAGTCGTGTTGGCTATGGACGTTGGATTGGGAGAATGAAGAGAGAATGGCTCTAGAGTCATTAGTAATGTCCGCTTTGACAGTTCTACTTTCACTATTCATCTGTATTCTCTGCCAGTAGTTGATGAACAACAGAGCCTCAACTCGGAGGCCTCTTCACTTACACCTCACGGTACATAACTGCATAGTTGCGGCGTAGGTACAGAGCATTTAAGCCAGCTTCAACCTCTGATAGTGGGGGTCTGATAAAGCTTCTAGAATCAGGGTACACTCGAAGCATAGCCGATATTCCAAGGACAATTACAGTTGTGGTCCATCTCAGACATATCATCTCATTACTGCGGTCACGAGACGAGGGTGCAGAATGGTTAACAGGGCAGCTGCACCGGCTATTACCCTTTTAAGCATGAAATTAAGGTAGGAAACTTGGGTATGGATACGATAAATGGCCCCGCTATCCGGGCTGAGCTGGGAGTAAGATTGCTAAGTTGAAGTCGCTCTGCTCTACTACACAGACAAATATTCAGGATAGTTATAGAGAAGCTGGATAACAGCCTAGTTATCATCGAACTAATTCAGAGCAGTAGTGATGAGAACAAGTTGGACATAGAGAAAGCTGAGCATGACGTCCATCTTGACTGCTTGCCTCCCGAGTGACAACACACTACCGACAACCCACTACATACAAATTACACCAAATTACAAACATGAATCAATTCCCATGCGAAAATCCGTATACGTAGCTTGAACGACCAATGAAGATCTTGGTTTTGCGCCCCAAGAGGCAGTGCCGACTGCACCCTTACTTGACCAGGGTTGTTCATTGGCCCGACCTTCAATATCACCTCTTGGCTGTAAGTCTCGTTGTTACTTACTACGCCGTAACGGGTCCCAAGATTGTTGCTCGTGATGGAACAGGAAAGCCACGATGAAGATGACTTAGTTAAAAGGCTGGTGCTTGGCTTCACTTTGTTTTCGCAGATCTCGTCCATCACCAACAGTCTTGTCTTCTTACATTGACAGGAAACCAACACAATGCAGTCTTTCGAAAGCTTCCCCATCGCCCATGCGGCTATGGTCTTTGGCTGCTTCGTTCCCGCCGTCATGATCTTCTGCAGCACCTTCTGCACAGTCCGCCGTAACAAAGACCCCGCCAGAACGGCATTTACATATCTCAAATACGCTCTCGTCACATTCTCATTGTAAGTCTAAACTTCCTCTGAACTGCCATAAAACTTGTCTAACGAAACTAGATACGCGCTATTCGCCGCCGCCAGCTCCGCCTTCAACGCCGCATGGAACATACTGGTCCTGGATAATGGCGATTCAATCAATGTCGACGACGACATGCCCATCAATTTCATGATCGCCATGGGCTACGCTAGACCTATCAGCAACGTAGTCTGGATGTTCTTCGAGCTGGTTACCGATATCCTCATCATGATTATCCTCCTTCGTCTATGTACCGGTATTCTCATGGTGCACCACGCATCTATTCCCAACGAAAAGCCTTACCTTGGCAAGAACCTTCGCTTCGCTTCTTACGGTGCAGCACTGGTACTACTCGCTCTGGCCTTGACGACGTTGGGTCTTCATATTCGTCTTCTTGTTCCAATGTACTATGGTCCTGGTGACGATTATGTTATTATTATGACCAGGGCTACGCAGGTTAGCTTTGCTTTCAAGGTTTTTGTTTTTGTTATTTCTCTTGGTATGGTTGCCAAGACGGTTATGGTCAAGAGACGTGTAAAGCCGGACATGGGTATGCTTGATGGTGCTAAGACTTCTGGCCATACACCATCCGACAGGAACCTCACCTGGGTAAGTCCCTCCTCCTTTAGTATGTATAACAGGAAATGCGGCAGTACTAACATCATCCAGGTCTCAAACATGCTCATCGCTGCATCAGTAGTCTGGCTTCTCCACACAAGCTTCGCTATGGCTTCATTTGCCGCCTGGAACAATCTCGAAAACGCCAGAGAGATCAGTCCTTTGGAGTATCAACCCTTCTACTACATTTTCGAAGCGCTTTTCAACATCTGGCCTCAGTTCATCACTCTTGTTTTGACCTATCTTATGGGACGCAAAAAGGAGGACGGTGTCTGGATGAAGCAGGAGGAACGCTTGCCGACCGTGAATACTTTTGGCCCTGCGTACACTGCCCCTTAGGTGCCGGTCCCAGTTGAGCATTACTCTGAGAAGCAGTATTGAAGGATGCGACCCAACGATGAGATCGATGTTATGATAACACGGATATGATGATGCGAGCAGAAGGAATGGTTTGTCTGAGTTTCTTTTAGCGTGATACCTCTATGTTTCCTTTATGTAGTTTAGACCATTCTGTTTAGCGAATCTATACATCTTGATGACCTCTTGGATCCCTGATCTAATCGACATCCGAAAACTCAGGAGGAGCAACATAGGGGCCGGCCTCACCCATGGTTCCAGTCACATATCTACCACACGATCAGCACACTTCACTCCTTCAACTTAGGAAAACTTACTTCGTATGACTTCCCCTCGCAGCAAGCTGCCCCTTACTATTCGTAAAGGTAACCTGCGTAAACGCAAGAGTCTTGCCGATCTTATCCAGCGTAGCAACTCCCTTCAGGACATCGCCCGGGCGGCCTCCGGGGCTCAGATAAGTGACTAGCAAGTTAGTCAAGCAATTCTGGTAGGGACAGGATGCGTACCGTTTAAATCGGTTGAGACACCGGTGGCGAAGCGGCCTGTTGAAGCAACTACGAGAGAGCCACCGAGATCAACTAGACTGGCGAGCGTTCCGCCGTGGAGGGTTTGTAGACGATTCTGTGTTTGGTCAGTTGAGGTACTGGGGAATGAGGGAGAGGGACGAACGGTGTGGCTCTTTTGGATGTCGAGCTCGAATTCAACTTTGCCTTCTACGGCATTAAGAACACGGAACTGCGGTATCATCAATATCCGTACACATGACCTGACCATGGCTTAACCTACATGCTTTCCAAGAAGACTGTAGCGAGAAATGGTATCAGCAATGGGCCCTTGTGACTCCTTCGTCTCATTCGATCTGGAGCAAGTGAACGTACGTTGGCTCAAGACCGGAGTCCTTCATGAATGAGCGCATGACCTATGTACCACAAGCTGTCAGTAAGACTATCTCATCTCATACAAGGTTCCTCCCGACCTGCAATCGGACTTTGGAGGTTATGCGACTCAAGATGCGACTGGGAGACGAACCGCTTTGGTGAACTGCGTAGGATTGAGCTTCTTAGCCATTGTGACAAGTCAAGTGAGAATGCGTGTACTATGATTTGACCGTCGCCTCAAATAAAATGAGTTTCTCTTGCAGTAAGAGAGAAGCTTCAGATACGCGAGTCGAGATATTGATTCGGAGGTGAAGCTTCCTTAACCGAGATCCGGGGTAACGATTGACCCCCCCGCGAACCCGTCCGGCCCCACATTGAAACTGACGTAATCAGACTTCCATGATAAAAGAATGACAGAGGGCTGTTAATGAGCATGATGTAAATTCTGCCGTGAATGTTACTAAGTATGAACATATTATACTTGAAGAAAGACAATAGCCTGTCATTGAAGTAATGCGATAGACATGATGGGGGAACCTGTAAAAGGTCCAGAACGTTGGACAATAACACACACATGTCACGATGTCTCACTTGTCGAGTATGTGGCTGCTCAACCGTTGACAGAACAAAACGATTCCCACAAGGCATAACATTGAATATTAGAGTTCAATAGAGAAGTTTCATAATCGCTAGATCTCCAATTGTTTGTTAAACTATTGTTTTCATCGTATGTTCCATCAAATTTGCCATTTCTCCTGTTAGTTGCAGGGTAACATTCGTGGCTGGCTGATCACAAGCAGGGTGACAGCTGGAATGCATGTAATACTGTTGGATTGTATCTACCCCCAAAATTTTGACCGCTCTATCTCCCTTCGACAAATTCGCTACCAATTATGCCCATCTATGCGGAGTTGTACTGTACAGCTTGAGAAAAAAAGAACATGAATCGTACCCTAGACGCCTGCAAAGCAAAGATGTGATTACTTGAGCTCAATCTCAAGAACATTCGACGTGTAAGGCCCCGTTAGAGTGCCATTGATGAGTGCTCCCTCCTCCAGTTCGCTGGGATCAATTCCCGCCTTCTCTTGTGTCCATACTGCCAACCAATTCCCCTTCAATTGAACCGTCCCTCGCTCGTAGACGCTATCCATGGGAACAACAGGTTCCTGTAGTGTAGATTCCCAAGAAACAGTCTGTCCAGCTCCAATCTCAATCAAAGCATCCTCCAGAGGCGGCCACAGCCTCGACGCCTCAATCTGCAGGATTTCCAGAGGTGTAGTCTCGTCTTTGGAAGTAATGTACAGCGTGCCCATCTGAATAGCCAGCGCATCCAGTGGTGATCCGTAGTTGAGGATGGTAACGGGGTGGTCGTTATGGTTCGTCACGGCGGCGCGCATGAGGACGGGATTCTTTTCCAATTGTGAAATGACAACGTCGAGATTCTTCAGCGCTTGAGGCGTTCTGAACGAGTTTGCGACCGAGGTGACTCTTTCCGTGGGTGTGAAGATTGCGATGAAGCATATGGCTACTAACGTGCCGAGAAAGAGACGTAGAACCGGCGAAGCCATGTTGTGTGAGGTGGATGTAAATAATGAGTGAAAGTTGTTTTGCGTTGTACAGGGGGATTTGACGTCAGGTATAAGGCAAGAGCAAGGGAATGTTTCAGTCCCCGTCGCGAGTAAATGATTGCATACAAAAGGTCAAAAGAAGGTAGAAATCAAGGTTATATGCGTCCCATTAAAATAACTTTTAAGAAAATCAGGCTCTGATCTAGCCGTTGGTAAACTCAAGGGAGAGAAAAGAAAGATAAATAAAATACCTTACGCGGTGGGGAGGAAAGAGAAGCTTCCTAGTCCCAGGGGTTACATTATGTGGCGTGGAATCCAGACCAATAATTCATTTTATTTTCACGTGCATTCTTTTCCGCTGTGCCCCTTTTTCGAAGAAGAAAAGACATTGCATATCTTGGATCACTTATATAAAGGATTCAGGATTCCTGTAACGGCCTGCGCTATTAAAGTTGCGCTTTGATCGAACGTTAATGCTATCTGGTTTAGGCTTTGGATCGACACTGTCAAAACGCAGGTCCCCTTTTTTCTCTCCACGGGTTTAACAGAGGGGGAAGATTCGAGAGGGGAAGGAAGACGAACAGGGGTCCGTATACTCCATTTTCGGAGGAGGAATCAATAACAAGACGAGGTCGCGTGGCCCAATGGCAAGGCGTCTGACTACGAATCAGAAGATTCTGGGTTCGATCCCCAGCGTGATCATCCTTTTTGCCAATGCTGCAAACACGAGATCTTCTTTTTGTCGCCTCTGATGTCCTTTGGTGTATTCTTCTTGGTGGAAATTACTGACGTGACTTTCAAGAGTAAATGTTATACCTGAGTTTCAATGAGAATGAAGATATTTGATCTGGCGTCATGCACTTCCACCTCACCTTGAAGCCGGTTTACTTATACGATCTTAAATATTTCTTCTGCTACCCACCCGACTGCGTAGATGAGATGAACAATCTTTACCATTGCATTATTTAATACTTCTAACTATTTTCACCAATAGCTATTTTACTCCCGAACAAACATACCAGCCATACCCATCCCCGTACCAACACACATACTCACAACACCAACCTCGCCACCATCCCTCTTCAACCCATGCAAAAGCGTACTCGCCATTCTCGCACCAGTAGCACCAAGAGGATGTCCCAGAGCAATAGCTCCACCATCAGGGTTAACCTTCTCCTTCGTCCAGGCATCCTCAAGACCAAGCTCCCTCACGCAGTGCAGCGCCTGACTGGCAAATGCCTCGTTAATCTCCCATCGCGAAACATCTTCTGTTGTAAGACCGACTTGGTCGAGTAGCTTGGGGATGGCGATGGCGGGGCCGATACCCATCTCATCAGGGTCGCAGCCTACTGTAACAGCGGAAACAAATTTACCGATGATTTGATCTTGTAGACCGAGAGCGGTGGCTGTGCTTCGACGCATGAGGAGTGTTGCGGCGGCACCGTCGGAGACTTGGCTTGAGTTTCCAGCTGTGGATGTTCCGTCTGCTTTAAAAGCAGGTTTGAGCTTCTGGAGAGCCTCGATGGTGACGCCCTCGCGGATACCATCGTCCGCAGTAACAGTAATGCGCTTCTCCTCGCCGACCTTGTTACCCTGCTTGTCAACCTCCTGGAAGCGTGTCTCAACGGGAACAATCTCCTGCGCGAAGCGTCCTTCACTTCGAGCTCGTGCGGCACGACGGTGCGACTCAACAGCCATGGCATCCTGGTCCGCTCTCGACACGTTATATCGCGACGCGACGTTCTCTGATGTCAAACCCATAGGCATAATGCAATCGCGCGCATGTCTGTTCTCAGACTCCTTCAGTTCCGGCCAGACATCCACAGGGATAGCTCTGGAACCATAATTTCTCGTCATACTCTCCATACCCGCCGCAATACCCGTGTCAATCATACCAGTCTGAATCTGCGCCGACACAGCAGCAATAGCCTGCAACGAACTAGAGCAGGCGCGGTTCACAGTGTACAGGCTGGTAGTGTTCTTGAAACCGACATGGTTGAGCGCCATGCGCGCAGCTTTCGAGCCGCCGAGCTCAGAGAGCACGACACCAACGGCTACATCGTCGACAGGAGCTTCAGGATGCGCCTTTAGCGTAGCCTTGAGAACGCTGGCAAGAAGTTCCTCAGGATAAGCATCCTTCAACTGGCCCTTATAAGAGCGACAGATAGGTGTACGGACAGAAGAGAGGATGACAGTGTCAGAGGGGGATTTGGCGAGGACGCTCGACAACCCTTTGTGGAGACGGGCCGACATTGTGAAGATAAGCTTGAGTATAGTATTAAAGACCTGATCTGGGATGAACACCAATTGATAAGAAGGAAGATGAACAAAGATTTGGGAAGGAATAAAGATGTTGATGAAAGTCCGGGTAAGTAAATATCCCCTACTTAATGGTCTCCCAATTGCCCTCTTCCCCAGCCGAAAGCCGGATGACCCCCGTGGAGTACCGCCGAATTGTGGACCCTCGACCCGATCGGCTTTAGATGTCGGCTATTGGGGTAGCGTTGTTTGCTTGTCGGGTAAGAGCCGGGATCTCCAAGACACCCATCCACATTGAAACAGACCTCAGGATGTCAGAAGGATTGGCTCCTAAAACAAGAGACGAGATGACTTGGTCGCTTTATGCGAGCTTAAACTAGAAAATTAGCTACTTTATTGTAGTAGTCTAAGCCTTATAGGATAATTCTTCTGTTACCCACTGACCGAAACATCCATTCGCCTCAAGCACTACTACCTACAGTCAACTAACGCTTGACTATAAGAGTCCCGTTTATGCAGTCGCGTTGCTACTCTGGAACTCACAATTGGTCTATCCCTTGAGCTTGAATCTTGAGTCTCTGCTACCCTATATTCACTCAACAATCACATTCTTATACTGCATTGTTGCAAACAATCTTTTCATACATTGGCTATGACTCTGACAATCCTATAAAACCAACATGATGTGCTACAAATCAACAAACGCCCCAGTGCCGTATGCCGTCGTGAATATCGTATCAACTCTCCAAACTCCGCATTTTGCAGCATGCTACTCTCTGTACTGAATCCCCAACCCCAGTGTCTTCTGACTATCAGTCAAAGGCTCAACAACTCTCGACTTCTTCGCCGGACTCTCCTGGTCTCGTCGCGTCTCCTCACTTGAGGCATAGTAACCGCTAAACTTGCGCTTATCTCCGTCTGTGTCTCCGTTGCGATGGGATAATAGCTTCTCCTGCATGCGAACCGACTTCTCCATTGCACCTGGTGTATTTGTTGCCCTGCGAGCCTCGGCTACTTCGAAGCTCTGTCGTGGATCTCGTCGTAACATCTGTGCAGCTGCTTGGCTGGCCTGACTATCATGGACCTCCCCTTGACTGCTGCGGTTCCGTGAATGTGATGCCTGTGATGTAAATGACTGAGCTGCAGCAACAGACTCGAGAGCCTGTCTAGCCAGCTCCTCGTTATCGTCCACCGAAATAGTGCTCTCCCGACTCCTACGTCGATGACGCTCCGACTTTGGCGTGGTAGGAATAAACTGTCGCTGCGTATATCGTTGAGGCTCCGTTTGCGGTACCAGGTCGACAGATGGTAAAAGTCCAACATGCGTTCCAATGGGTCGATTGTTTGGTGTCGTAGGCAAAGACGACATAGACTGAGCATTCCGACTATGCTTTCCGACATGTCGTGGCGTGGGACGGTGAGGATGCAGTGGTGTTGAAGGCGCGCTGTTGTTATCCTGGCTCATAGCCTGCAACAATGCCGACAGACCATGCCCATGCTCGCCCTGCCTATCGCGTACCTGTGTTCTGTATGCCTGCTGCTGAGAGCCACGCTGTCCCTGTGAGCTCGGAACAACAACGCCTCTCTGTTTGGGTGCTAGGGCGTGAAATATACCTCCTGGACTGCAGAGCATCTGCATGTGCTCTCTGTTCTCCCTGATCCTGTTCAACAACATGTCCCGCTCCTCCGCAAGAGAGTTGTACTCATCCTCCCTCTGCTTGATGACCTTCTTAGCAGTCTTTAAGCGACGCTGGAGGACTTCCTTTTCCTGTAGCGAGCCTTCGTACCATGACTTCATCTGCAGATACTTTGCCTGCAGTGATTCGGACGCCGAATCGAGTTCCTTCTTTGCCTGTCGTGTGTGCTCTGCGTTGCGTAGCGCGTCTACCTCGCGACGCATCATCTCGTGTTCCACAGCGGCACGCTTGCTGTCGTCGTCGGCTTGGAGAGCCATAAGGTTGTACTGCAACTTAAAATGGGCTGCTTCCGTCTTGAGCTTTTGCTGTTCTGCAAGAGCACTCTGGACCATGACACGGAGTTCGTCTGCGGATGCTTCGAGGACCTGGTGAGGGGCGGGTGGGAGAAAGCCTGATGTTTTAGCGCGGTCGCGTATGATGTTCTGGATAGTAGCTGGCGGAGAGCATAGCGTCGACTGCTGGGAAGCAGAGAACTTTCGTTTAGAGGGACCAGGTTGGCTTGCATGTTGACTGTTGTTAACCTGGGTAGAAGGAGGAGGTGTAAGAGACGAGGGAATGACTGTGAGCTGTGGTCGTTCTTCGTTGACTTGAGTACTGAAAGATTCGTTTGGATCGATAGGTGAGTTCGGGATCTCGGTCGAAGGTAATGTTTCCTGCACCGGGTCTTGCGGGCCAATCTCTTGAGGAGTCGCAGGCTGAGTCGGAGGATCGACTCTCGGATGCTTGACAAAGATAGTATCCCCCTCCAGCGGCCTCTTAGACTGCGAAGAATCGGCAGGAGAACCCATCGTGAAGCAATTCGGGACTGATGGTGAAAAAGGTCAAGTCGCGTCAACAGCAGACGTACTTCCGACCTGTGCGGCTAGAAGACCGCTATTGGCGGAGTATGTTTGTTATGATTGAACCCTTCCACCGTGTTCATATGCTGGTTGTTTTTCTATACGCGTCTTATCTCGCAGTAAGGATTTGAGTTTCCAATGATGCAGTCGAGGCTCAAACAAACGCACGCACGCGCCGCGGGACTTGTTGTTAGGTATCCACAAAAAAAAGCAAAACAATTGTTATGATGACGGAACAAAAGAAAATAAAACCAATCAGTCTTGATTTTCCATATATAGACAATGCGGACAATGAAAAAGACACACAGGGTCAAGGGAAAATTGAAAAGCTTGTGACGATTGTCTTTCGAGTGAAGAGAAACAGGGAGCTAAGCTTGACGACGGTTGTCTAGGAACAAGGGTTTTTCCGCCCGTGGCTGGGTCTTTACCAAAGACAGGGTTTGACAAGGCTTGTTTCTGGGTTGGAGTGCGCTAAACTTTGGGGGGATCAAGGTGAAAGAGCGCTAATTTAAGGTGTAGGTTCGGTGAGGACAACATGAACTACATCCACAATTGTTTGTGTCACCAAGATTGATCCAAGATGGTGGATATCGAAGTACTCATTGAAACAAGAGAAGCCACTACTTGATATTGAAACGAATGCATCAAGCCTATACCCAAAACATACAACAAAATAAAATGTCCCAGCTCCCGACACCATAACCTTTCATGATCCTCTCAAACGTCCTCTGAACTATCCTCTGCCGATGTCTTAGTCGGTTCCTCCTTCCGTTTATTCCATCCCCTTTTGATAGCTCTCCATGTAATCCCAACCAGATAAACAATCCAGATAATCGGCCAGAAGAGTAAAACACAAGCCCACCATGTCGCGACACTCAACTTGGCCCGTTTCTTCCCATCAGTGTCCAAGTACCAGTCCGGTATCCAATATCCTGCTTGGCCGCGAGAGTTGAGACTAATAACGCTTATCAGGCCAAAGACGAGCCAGCCGACGACCCAAACTGATGCGACGATCTTGAGGGTTGTGTCGGGGCTGGGGTTGACGGACTTTAGGGGGTTGTCACTTGCGGATATGTCGCGGGGCATCAGGCTTAGGCCCTCAATAAACGGATGGTTGTAGAATGGCGGCATTGTAGATGCTTCAAGTCGTTGTTTTAATCGTATATGATTATTGTTTGTGTGACCCTTCTCGATAGTGGTGATCGTATGGTTCGTGGTAGTTGTGTATCGTATCCAGCGCGAGTGAGGATATTGGAACGGATTTCGAGAGGATGGTAAGAAGACGCTTTTAACTGATGGTGAAATGATGCGCTTTAATATCTGGACAGAAGATTTGGGTCTGAGTTGTCGCAATTCTGTTGTGCTTTGGGTCATGCTTGAGAAGTTGATGCCTTCCTTCCGCAGAGAACACTCGCCGGCTGGGGGACGAATGTGCCTTCTTTTAATGCGCCCATGAAGAGAATTCGCCCCTCTTAGATAGAGTTCAAGACAAAACCAATAGATGGTAGGCAACAGAAAAGTTATTATCCAAAGCTTAGGCTACTATAATAAAGTAGCCTAAATGCTTGTCTAAGTTATCATAAAGTGACCTAAATTATTTCGTCTCTTATGCTTATGACTGTTACTTCCTCTGATGCTCTGAGGGAGAGTAATGATATGCCCAAAAGAGAACCACTGATCTCATTAAGTTGAACATGGCGGAGTCTGTCCCTGTAGCACCACAACGTAGTATGTGCCATGTCATGATACTCGGAGCAGGACAACAGCACTGATCATACTGGTCTCCAAAGTATTTCACAGTGTACCAAAGTCATGTAAATACCTAGCGCTGCAAAGAGATGAGAAAGAAGTGCACTCATATCGAGCATCGCATTGTCCCATCTCCTTGGCCCCGACTGTGCACATCCATAGATACAGAGTTATGGAACGTCTTAAAAGCATTCCACCAGTCACTTGAGCCAATGGTTTATCACAAGTTATCTCAATCCATAAGGCTTAGTCTCTTATCTGTAAGTTGACCGTTGAGCCGCCTGGAGCCTCACGGCTACAAGTTCTTCTAGTAGTGTATATGGTGATAGCTCCTCGAATCCACTAGAGAAGGCAGCAATGCAGAGTCAATGGCTACGTGGGCCTCCTTAGGCTTTTTAGAAGAGCAAAGGACGACTTCATGATCTCTCCGCTTTCTCTCTCTTTCATTTCCTTTCAACCTTCACACCATCAACTGTATGTGCCCTTTTGACTACATTCCCGATGCCGCACAAGGTCAACACTTCCGCGATACCTTCTTACTGATTTATTAATAGTGCGCGCCGTTCTCTCATTCGTTTTCGTCATCGCGCGCCGTCAAGATGTGAGTCTCTTTGTTCTGTCACCTAAATCCTACCAGTGTCGCTTCAAGCGCTTCCAAACACTCTCTCCTTCAGCCTTCACTCCTTGCTTTGCACTGCTAATTCACGTAGGCCTGCCCGCAAGCACAACTGTGTACGATGCCTCAAGTACGCGATTGCCTGGAATCCCGGCAGGGAGTCGTATGCCGACAGCGGCGAGGATATCTCCCACGACATTGACTGCGTTCCTTCTGATAAGGGTAAGCGACCTTGTCCAGACTTGCGCCCCCTGCTAATCCTATTTATCAAGAAGAATCCACAAAGTGTCAGCGCTGCCAAGTCACCGATAAGCCATGCATCGCGGTAGGCTCACTATCCTCTCTTTCCCTTATAAAACTCGGTACTAACTCTTTGCAGGGTAATCGCAAGATCGGACGAGTATTGGAGTCCTTCGGCCGCCACATCGGATCATGCACCTAGAACGACATGACTGCGCGGCAATATGAGGATGATCCCGTAGGTTGTTCAAAGATGCCTCGCCGTGATTTCTCCCCTAACATCCCCCCAGACTACCAAGGAACTTCGCAAGAAGGGCAGAAAGGCGCTGTCGGCTTTCCGTGTAGTCATGTCTGTCAATGCTTCTGCTTCTGCTGCCGAGGCTTCTGACCAGCGTCGTTCCGAACATGAAGAGCAATTGTTGTCTGTTTCTTCTGAGATTCTGGCCACTCTGGTAGACATAAGCCATTCTCTCGCTGTCATCGCGAACTCTGGACTAGCTCGGGCTGGCACCACCCAGATGCCAGACGACCGTACCTGGGATGCATCTGATGATGAGGATGACGATTGAAAACACCCCCTGGTGCGATGAAGGGTGGGTATATGGTCTGGTCCTGTCAATCTCTCTCCGCCTATCGGACTTAGTTAGTCAAGCTACTCACCCACATGGGCAATATACTCCAACCACCCACCCATAAAGTTATCCAAACAGTAAACACAGATCCGTATTATGTCAAGCTCAATGACTATAAGCCTAAGAGACGAAATAATTTAGACCAGCTCTTAGGTTTGGCAACCTAAGCCTTAGAAGACAACGTACACGTCAAGGTATCAGATGAGTTATCCGGCAAGAAAGCAAGATGGTATATAACATCCCGTAATAAAAGCTAAAGTAAGATAAAATATATACCAAGAATCGAAGCCCACCATAACACATGCAGCCATCTATTTCCCACCGATTTATGCTCCGATACCGTTGGATCCGAACTCAGTCAATCTACATCATTCTCATCCGTATCTCCCTGCCAAGCGCCCATCTCAGCAACCGGCACACGACCCCGTAGCCATCGCAGAGTAGCATCTGTGCCGCGCTCAATCACGTTCCATCGAGGGACCCTGAATCGGTTGCCTGATACTTCGAACCTCTCGAGGCCACCTGGTCCTCCGAGAAGGCCGATGCGGGGGTTGAGGTGGGAGATGTCGTTGTTGCTTACATCAACGGTCTTGATGCCCTTGATCATGTCGGGTTCGAGCTCGACGATGTGGTTGTTGCTTGCTAGCAAGACGTTGAGGTTGGGGAAGACCTCTTTGAGGTCTGTTGGGAGGGCGTTGATGCGGTTCATTGTAACATCAATCTTCTCCAGGCCAGGCGCATGGAGGAATTTGGTGAGCGCGCCAAGACCGGTGATGTGGTTTGATGCCAGGTTGAGTTCCCTCAAAGCCAACAGCTCCAGCTCCTCAGTCAGGTATGCTTCGCCTACCAACTTGTTATGCGACAGAGACAGAGCGGTCAATGTCTCAGCAAAGAAGCTAAGTGAGTTGGGCAGTGTGGCAAAAAGGTTGTTCTGAAGGAAGATTTGACGAACGGTGTGTTCAGCAGCAACCTTGGAGCAAACGACAGGGTGGAGCGACGATGACTCGGTTTGGGATCGATCCAAAATACCACCGGGCTTCACAGGCCAGGACTGGTTGGACAGAGTGTGCGATCTGGAGCGTCGACTCGAAACAGTGTGCGAACGCGATCGGTTAGGGCTCGTGGGAGGTGTAGCAAAGCTATCATTTGACTGCCAATCTTCCTCATCGTAAGGTTTAGCATCAGCATCCTTAGCATCTCTCAGCACATCGAGAATACCTTGACTGGCAGGTTCTTGGTACGGAGGGGGAGGTTCTAGGCGGTTGGCGAGAACATCCTTGAGCTCTTCCGTAGTAATAGACAGGAATTTCTTGTCGCGGAGAGGGTTTCCGCTGAGTCGAATCATAGTGAGGTTGTCCATACGGGAGACCTCGGGAGGAATCACTCGGATGTCGTTGCTAGAGAAATCGGCGTGACGAAGCTTCTCGAGACCCATGAAGCTGTTAGGAATTCCTGAGATAGAGTTCTCCTCCACTGAAAGTGTCAACAGGTTTGACCAGGTAGTCATATCAGGCAGTCCCTGCAATCTGTTCATGGAAAGTGACAGAGAGTGCAGAACGGGCAAGTCAATAGCGGAACCTAAGGGCACTAGTCGCTCCAGCTGGTTCGCGGAAGCATCTAGTGTGTGTAGTTGAGGCAAGCATCCAATGGGCTCCTCAATCAAGGTACCCTTGAGCTTGTTCTTTCTGACGTTAAGTTCAGTAATGGGCAGGGTAGCAAGGCTGTCGAAAGGCAAAGATTCGAAGCTGTTTTCGCTCAGGTTCACGATTCGAAGGCGAGACATATTCTCGATCTTGGTAGGCAACGCAGAGATGTTATTGTTGTGCACGTCGAGAATTTCGAGCTCACTCAGACTCGCCAGAGCGGGGTTCAGAGGGCCGTAAAAGAGGTTGTTGCTGAGCCTCAAGTCGCGCAAAGAGGTCATTTGCGAAATGGTATCAAGACTGTTGTTTGTGAGACGATTCGAAGCCTAATGACAGTTAGCAGGAAAGGCACAGAAGGGCAGCGGGATACATACCAAGTTCAGGGATGTGAGGCAAGTCAACCGACGAAAGCCCAGAGGGACATTGACGAGAAGATTGCCATGCATATCCAGAGTCTCCAAACCAGCAAAGATATTGCCCTGAGCAGCTTGAGCCTCGTCGAAAGACGAGGGCTCGCTATCAGGAAAGATGAAATCATCCAACTCCTCAAGCTCATTATCCGCAGCGACCAAACGCGTCAAGTCGACGCTCTCAGCCCAACTACCGTCAAAGGTACCGATACTCTCCAGATCGTACATCTTGAGGACCTCGATAGGAATCTCCTTCAAGTGTAGAGCGGCGATGTTAAGCCGTCCACTTGTTCTCGCAGCACTGACACGGTTCTGAAGGACCTTCTTCTTGGGATCTTCTCCTTGGCGAAGGTTGAAAGGATCGTCATGGTTGACGCCAAAGTCGAAACCCGTGTCATGGGGAATGATTGGCGCCTCTTCTCCTTCGGCTGTTTGCGAGAGCTCAGCAGCTTGCTTCATTTGTGCTCGTTTCGCAGCCTTTGCCTTGGCGATCTGCTCACGTAGAGCGGCTGAGGACTTGCGAGCTGATGGTGGTGATCCAGGCTCAGCTGACTCGCCTGTCAACGAGGTGGCGCTTGAAGGAATCGTACCATCCCAGGAAGCAGTTGAGGTCGAATTCACAGATCCACGTCGGTTAGCGCTATGCAAAGAAGCTTTGTTTAGCGCAGGAAGAGACGGCTTCTTCAACATGCCCGGGCCAGAAGCCTTTGAGCTTCCAGGGCGGATAGCTAAAGACTTAGAGCCCGACTTTGGGGTCGGGATAGTTGTCTTGCCGGGACTGGGGCTTCTTGCCTCATTGGCAAAGGGTGGTGGCTTGGATGCTCCCGCTCTCGAATTAGGCGTTGTTCTTATCACAGTATCCGACCGTTTTCGAGGCGTTCCATCGATGGTGGCAAGCGGCGCAAAACCGCCTACTGAAGCTCTCAAGTTCGGAAAACCATGGTCAGATTGGCCAGAGCTGGAGCCAGGACGGCTTAATCTCAATGAACAGTCTGAAGCATAGCTAGAGCCTGGTCGAGAAGCATTGCTGCCCGCTCTTGAGCGCGTGCTACTGCTAGCTCGAGCTCCTGGTACGCCCTGATCAAAGAAGTTTGACGTCTTCCTTAAAGCAGGGGACTTGGCTAGTGTCTCGATGGTCCTCTCGGAAAGAGAAGGCCTTGCCTTGCGAGAGCTTGCGCTCAATGTATCTGATCTGTCATCTTCGTCGGTCGAAGCGGTTCGTGGTCTCGATTGGTTGGGGTTGAAGATATTATTGGGTGGATCGTAAAGGGGTGAGACAGCAAAAGACTCCGAGGGTCTTCTTGTAAGGGTCAATTGACGAGGAAACATGCTCCCCTCAAAATGCCCAACAGCTCCGCCTGGAGGATCACATTCAGGTGTCGTAGATCGCTCCTCGATAATATCGGCATCTAAGTCTACCGGTCGATAAGCCGCGGAAGTAATTCGTTGAGGGGGCTTTGCTGGTGATAGACTGCTAGGAGGAGGTCTGTTGATAAGGGAAGTTTGTCTTGATCTGGGAGCAGCGAGTTGATCTCTTGATGCAGTAGGTCGTAGCCGTTGAGCTCGCTGTTGAAGATCTGGTTGACTTGTTCGTAGCTGGTCTCTTGACATGGACGGTCGAAGCCTTGGATTCCGTAGCTCACCACCACCCAAGCTCTCCCTTGACGGTGAAGAACGGATGACTGATGTCGGTCTCGGTAGAGCAGATGTGGGCTTTGGAATTTGAGAAGTTGGTCTAGGTACGGGAAGCTTTGACAGCCGGGGAATAGCGCTCATGCGCTTCTGAGAAGTGTCTTCCATGATGGGTATAGTAATGATCGTAGCGTAGGTGATGAAGAAAGGATAGTCTAGCTTCTGTCGACGTTCTTAAAAGAAAGGAATGCAGAAAGATCGAGTGAGACAAAGAGACGGCTTTTCTTTGTTCTCGTCTCGTCTAAGGGGTCTTTGTTCTGCTGGGTCCAGGTACGGATGAAAACCAATGTTTTTGCGGTCCTAGCGTTGGCGGGTGGACGACGGGACGGATGGCGGCGGGAACTAACGATGAGGCTGGCGAACAGACGCAGTTTTTTACGACAGCATTTACGAAGGATAAGAATTATCGAGTCAGTAAGTCTCAGTTTTAGTAGCACAACGAAAATGAAGAAAAGAAGATGAAGAAGAGCTGAAAGTTCTTTGGTTCTTTAACACTTCGTTCGCTTAATGTCTAGGCTAATGTAAAGAAGAAATGATATCTCCAGGGGTTACATGCGAGGTACAGTACCGTCTACCGTTCCTCTGGAGAAGGTGCGTCTTTTCAGTGGGGATTTGCACCTGCCTGCTGCGAACACACTAGATTGCGCTAAGGTGCTGATGATGTTTAGTGGCTTCTAGGGGCAGGGGTAGCTTGGAGATGAGAACCTAACCTTCTATCCACTGGTTGCTGTGACGAGTTTGCTCCAGGAGCCAGGGACCTGGGTTTGTCTGCAGAAGCCTTGTCTTTTGTTTGAGTTTTATGATGGGTTCGTCTGATGATTGTCTGATCATTTGTGATTGAAGTCGCAAGTAATATGCTCACAGGTAAAATGCATGCCCGATCACATCTGTACTGCTACAGTGCCATCCCATCTCTTCTCCCCCAGGCCACCATCAGAAATAGCGTCGTACCGTAGCAGTAGCGCAGTCCACAGTCCAGGTACGGGCCCATCGGACCCTTCCCACCGTGGCTGATCCCAGTTCACGTTCACGATTGCCCCTGAAGGTCTTATTCCGAGTCGCCTGTTGCGTCGCATTGGGCGGAAAGCCTCATTTTCTAATTGTTTTCTTTGCTTTTCTTTCGTTTCCGTCCCATGTAAACAAAACAGACACTATTGTTTGTAATACAGGACAATATTTCCTCAATGACGTGTTACTTTTCCTAGAATAGTTACAGTACAAACGCCTTTTGTTTTTATTATCTCCGGTATTACATGGATGACGGATGGACCCTGGGCTCGGCGCGACAAACAAAATATTCCGTCACGGGGTGCATTTGTCCAGTTTCCTCTTTTTCTTTCTTCAGACATTTTTACGTTTCATAGTGTATCCGTATATCCAGGCCTGCCAGGTGCCTGCTGTTTGAACTGTGCCTTTGGGTAGCAGATAAATTAGTCTCCAAGGCTTGTAACAATGTGTGCCTGACCTCGGCATGATGCCTCTCTGGGTTTACTGCTTGGAGACTTCCAAGGTTAACCTACAGCTACCCGAAACTTCTACGGCGCAAACTTCAAATGGCTCAGTCCAGGCCCCGAAGAATTCTGTAGAAGCCCTTAAGCTTGTAACTTAGCGTAAGGGGTTATGTTTCACGCCATGAATCGTGCTTTGTCTGCAGTCCAATCGTCCACCAAGTTTCACATCGTAGATCAACTGTGGGGTAAACTACGAGTCACGTTTGGTGACGACAGCATTCAACGACGTTAGAGTTTACGGAATCGGATCGAATTGAGGCTTAAGGTCAACGGTCTCCTTGCTTTAGTTGAGGAAAGAGTTCTCAATCGTAGCTCGTAGCTTGACCATATCGGGGCTGACAACACGTGGCAATACAGCCCTAGCACAGTTGGGAAACCTTCTTTCCGCCGGGGCGACCGCATCGCCTCAATGTGTGCTTTAAGCCTCAATCCGATTTGGTAGATTTGAACACGGAGAAATTGAGGCGTCGTCTCTCGTGTCGTCACCAGCTTAGCCCTGCGTCGCCGCCATTTCTGAGTTCCACGTCGCCTTCACCCACGCAAATGCGGATACGATGGACATTGAAGGAGACTCTGCGAACCCAGGCCCGGCTGAAGGTGCGTGAATAGCTGTGTATAAGGAAAATAGGCACAAGTGGGAATGGAAAAAGTTCGGAACGGATTGAAAGACGCCAACTTCCTTATCTCGAATTTCGTATGTACGTCACGGATTGCAACTGTAGCATTGCGCGAGCTAATTTTGTGATGTCTATAACGGACCCTTCCTTTGCTGCATATTGAATGACAACTTGCCTTCTGCCGGGGAAATGTTAGTCTTTGGATCCCGTTCACCAAAGACGAGAATAAGAAGATGGAGCTTTATCACCTGGACATCGTTGCGCGGGATCTGGCAGTCTTGGGTGTACTTGTGACAGATGAAGATGGATCGGCCTAGGTTGCTAACATGGCTCGCGAGGGGATTGACATAATAAAATCCAGCAGACGGCCACAGCCCGACTTCAAGGGCACCGGTAGACAGTACTTCATCCAAGTCCAGCGACAAAGAAAACCCGGCAAAACTGCAGTGCGGCCGTTGCCTCGTGGTGATTACACACCACATCGACGAGAGCATGCGACAGCTGTTGGATCAGGGGTCATATACGAGTAACCATTTCCACATCCCAAATTGTATCGACTCTGAGCACATATGCGTCTAGTCTAAGTCCAGCAAGGTGGATAGGAAAACCTGTTGGACTACGGAAGTAAAACCAGCCTGAACGAGTCTCACAGAGACAGACACAGATGGCAGCTGTGGTGTACAAGACCGAGGCGGACAGGCGAGTCCTCAGCTTTTCCACAGCGCGACAATCCCCTGCGACTTGCATCCTCCAGGTATACAACCAGCAATCAATTCTCGAATGTACGTCCTCAGGGTTTCGTCCTCGATGGTCGTCAAGGGTCCCGACGGGGCAGGGGTGGTGGTCCTCCGGTTAAGGACCATGGCGATCGGCCCGGTCTTCATCGCCGCCGGGAAGTTGTTGACCTTTCTCGTGATCTTCGTGAAGGCGGGTATCCAGACCTGGACGTGCTGCCTCGGCTCGGTCAGCTGCAGGATCTGCGCAAACGACAGCGTGCCCAGGTGGCGGTCGAATCCGAGTTTGCTGATGAAGAGGTTCGGGCTCTCCTTCATGTGCCGCGTGACGGGCGCGTCGAACACATCGAGCAAGACCCTACTCTACTGAAATGCGGGAATCGGCCAATCTTGATCCCCCACCCGCTTTGCCAATCCCGACATATTACATATTCTCAAACACAATCCAACAGATGCTGCGGCTCGCCGAAGGCCTGCCACACTCGGCCACAATGAACTCCCAAACCTGGTCAGGACAAGAACCCAAGTCCTTCTCCAGCCTCGGCTCCAGCTCACTCGCTATTATATCAGGTACGTTTCGTCTTAAACATGTATCCGATTATTGATCAGGAGCTGGCTACGATGGGATCAGCAAGCCAAGCTGTGGACATTGTGATAGTTGTTTGGGAAGAAGCCAGTGGGTGCCGTCAGTCCTTCTCCCTCTATTAAATGGCAGCAGCGCTGCGTTACGACGATGAGAAGCATTGCTACTACCGCGGTCTACCCAGCCGTCCAGTTCTTGTAGCACGGACAACGACTGACCCGTGGATGGTTACGACGATCATGTCGATTCCTTCAGCTTGGGTACGTGGCAATGCTTCGAGTACATCAAAGTTATTCAAGTGAGACTCAACATCGATTTTCAAAAACTCCCGCATCCCAACAGTCAAGAGACTTTGCAAAAGGACTCCATATGCGCCAACACACAAACCCGCATCCTTAATCCTACTACTTATCTGAGGTATTAAAGCACGAACCTGACCACAAATGTTTTGTGTGAACTTTATGTTGATTTTGGCTCGAGTACTGATCCATATCCTCAGAAAAAGCACACAGTTCTGTGTATACTTTTCAAAGTTCTCGTCGATGAATTTAGTAATAAACATTTTCAGTTGGAAGCTAAATCCTGGAGACCTGCCTGTACTGCAACTTGATGATCCTTAGGTTTATAAAGAAGACTTTGCTTCCTCCAAGCCAGTCGCGGGCTTTTCTCTCCAACATCCAAGCTACAGAACATTCCGATCAACTACAAGCGACGGAACTGACCCCCCCGATCATTTTCAATTTCACCTGAATGTGAAGCGTCGCTTCGTGCCTTCGCCATCCTTCCCTCGTCTTTGCACACTTGACCAGAACTCAACATCAAATTCACCATGGAGCGTCCTTCCTTCGCTATCCTCCCTCCGGAGCTGCGTTACAAGATATATCTATTCGCCACACCACCCCGTTATGTCTACCTTCGAGGCCACGGTGACCCTGCCGAAGACCTTGATGAGTCCCTACCCGTTCCCTCGAATGTCTCTGCTTCACCATCAACCCTTGGACCCTATAGCACTCCCGACGAAAGGGTGTACTTTACCAGCGCGACCCAAATACCACCCCTCCTGCACACATGTCGCGAATCCCGTGACTATTTGATGGGTCAAGGCTACGAGCTCACCTTCGCGGCACGAAAGTGTAAGCAACGGACATGGTTCAACTACAAGAAGGACATCCTGATAGTTCCTGTCTTGCCCAGTGAGTGCTCGAGGCCAAGAGACCCATCCGCAAGACCAGCAAATGGTGGGCTACTGGGAGCTGTGAAGTATTGCAGGCTTCATCATCTGCAGAGGGAAGACAAGCATAGAATACGCAGGATCGCGCAAGGCGATACTCACAGTTGGGCTTGCCCAGCGACAGGGGGAATGTTCAGACATCAAAGGGACAGCCTCTTTCCGGAACCACTTGTATACGAAACGAGTGACTTTGCTTGGTGGCGTGAGTTTTGCAACTCCCAGCAGGACTCGGGAAGGCTGTTCCCGGCGCTCCGAATTTTGATCTAAGACGTGTGAGAGAGTGGCTCTTCACCTCTTTTGATCCTCCATCGATTCGTCGCTTCAAAAGGCCCTGATAAACCTTTAAACAACCAACCCCATTTCTCAACAAAACCCTCCGACATCTCCCACCCCGAAATATCCCACGGCGGCGACCAAGCGATCATACCCCTTCTCTCCATCTCATCATCCGGATATCCTTCATACAGCCCGCCAATACAGTCAGCCCAGAGCTCATCTTCATCAAAAGTCCCCAGAGCACGAATGAGATTGTCACGGCCTTCTGGAGAGGGGAATAAATCAACCCAGTCTCCATGAGGGACCGTCTGTTGAAGAATCGTTGGGAGAAGTGCGGCTGGAACGGACGAGGGGTTTGATGGGTAGGGAACTACGTGGATGACTTCCTGATCGCATTCGAGAGGTGTGTAGAGAATTCCTGATATTAGGGTGCGGTTGACGGATAGAGCGCGGAGGGCGTTGTATTGGAGGAGTGTGATGAGATGGTCTGGACAGAGAGGGAAGACGATTTTTGACTGGTTAATTTTTGTTCCATGTGGCAGCAGTGGCGTTTTGGAGTTGTATACTTTCTTGGAATTAGATGCCGCAACACTCGACATGAGTCCTTGTTTGATATCCCAGAAATCAATAGTCGTCTCTTGCTTGACGAGTGACATATCGTCAGCTTTTTTCGCTAGAGCTTTACGTTTTCCTACCCGATCATTAGAATGGCATAAGAAAGCAACTTATCTACTCACTATACGCTCTCATGTTGAGTCTAGTCTGCGCTCTTCTTCTCGCAGCAGCATCTTTTGTCCCAGTCCAGTCATCTTCCTTCCTTATCGCCTATATTCGATCAATAAGCCACAGAACACCGGGACGTTAGTACGAACCTCGACTAGCTGCGGCATGGAAGCCAGCTCTATCCCGTGCGTACTCATGTTGCTGATGATGAAGAATGAGGGGAATTGCTTTGTCTCTGAATATGCAGTCTGCTCACTCACCATTATCAAGCGAAGGATCATGAGGCGCAGACAGTGCCATTGTGCTATTGGTTGTCATCTGGAGGTAAACCTGGTGGGTAGCAGAAATAATGTCGTCTAAGGATTAGGCTATCAATAAAGATTAGTCTAAATCCTTGTCTAAATCAGCATAAGATGACCTAAGTTATTTCGTCTCTTATGCTTATGACGGTTCATTCTTCTGACACCCTGCGGGTGACCAACTTGGCTTGGCTTAGCGTCATGCAAGCTGCTCACCAACGGTTGGAACTTTGTTCGTTTCGGGTTAAAGCCTTGATATGCAGGTTGCTCACTCTTCAGCGAGGCCGGGTATAAAGACAGCCGGAGATAATCTGAGCGACAGAATAGTTCATGGATTCTAAGGCCATTTGCTGGCTCGGTTATTTTGGCATCCAGATACAGTAGTGCATGCAGGCTGTTCACATCGACATGGATGGCTTGGACTACGTGCAAGTTGCTCACATCCAGAAGAACGGAGCTCCGTGCTCTAGGAAAGAATGCTCCCAAGAGCCCTTGGAAAGATGAATATAAATATCGCAGTTATCCTCGCCTTTCTGGTATTATCCTCATCATCAACAGCTCAACACAATCACTTGAACATCATCTTCTGATATCTCTCTGCATCTTCCCATACATCCAGCTCAAATACCCACCTCAAGCTCACTCTTACACATCATGTCTTTCCACCCTGACAACCTCCCCAGTCTCGAAGGCAAAGTCTTCATCGTCACTGGCGGTAATGCTGGAATGTAAGCACTACCTCACTCACCACCTCCACCGCCATAGAATATCCAACTAACATTTCAAAGGGGCTACTACACAGTCCTACACCTCGCAGCCCACGGCGCCCAAGTCTACATGTGCACCCGCTCCCTCGAGAAGGGCAACACAGCCATCTCCGAAATCCAGAAAGCCCATCCCGAAGCAAAAGTCGACCTTCTACAAATGGATCTTATGGATCTTTCCAGCGTCGTCACAGCGGCCAAGCACTTCCTCACCCTCGAAACATCTCTACACGGTCTTGTGAATAACGCTGGTATCATGGCTACGCCCTTCGATATGACCAAGGATGGCCATGAGGCCCAGTGGCAGACCAACTACATCTCGCAATGGGTCTTTACTGAGCATTTGATTCCTGTGATGCAAAAGACTGCAAAGGACTTGCCTGCTGGAAGTGTAAGAATCGTGAATCTTACTTCCTCAGGCCACTTGAGCGCCCCCAAGACCGGTATCAACTTTGAGGACCTCACTCTCAAAGACCAAGGCGTCTGGGAGCGCTACGGCCAAAGCAAGCTAGCCAACGTTCTCCACACCAAGACCCTTCACAACAAATACGGTCCCGGTTCAGATAACAAGGAAGGTGAGATCTGGGTCACTTCCGTGCACCCAGGCCTCGTGGAGACCAACCTCGCAACCACCGTCGACCCTGCGGAGAAGGGTATGCTGAACCTAGTCGGCGCACTCCGCTGCTTCAGAATGCTCTGGTCTGCTGATAAGGGCTCTTGGAACAGCCTCTACTGTGCTGCCAGCCCGGATATGAAGGCCGAGCAGAGTGGACAGTATCTTGAGATTTACCATCGGTTTGGTGAGCCTTGGTGGGAGAGTGGCTTTGCGAAGAATGCAGAGTTGGCTAAGAAGTTGGAGGATTGGACAAGAGAAACTATGGGAAAGGAGGGCTGGGTTCATTAAGAAGTTGTCTTGTTCTTTTTTGTTTTCGTTGTTATTGTTTGCTTCGGGCAGGATAGAGGCGTTTTGGTAAAGGAGTGAAGTAATATTTAGATCTATATAGAAGGAAAGTCCAGTTTCTACCAATATCCGTCTCATTTCTATAACAAAGGAAAGACTCAATCTACTGTAAACAATCTCTAATCTCACTCTACCCAATCACCCCGCCCATACCGCAATCTCATGCTTCTTAATTTCGAGAGTAGACTCATCCGCCAGCCTACCACTTACCAGTCCCATTCTTAGGCTTATGGTTATCCTCCAAAAGCGTCTCAAAAGCCTTCCTGGAGATAGTCCAGGTAGGTCCATTAGGCATACCACCAGGGCTTCTGGGAAACACTGAAGCATCAACAACTCTCAAATTCTCAACGCCCCAAACTTTGAACCTCGAGTCCACACAAGAGTTCTCCTTGTCTTTGCCCATAGCGCATGTCGAAGAAGCATGGTGGCTGAACGCCGTATCCTGAATACCCTGCCTCATGTTCTCGGGATCGGGACTAAGCTGTGTGTACGGAATACCAGTGGCGTCAAATGCGCGGCGAAGCATCTCGATACCTTCGACGATAGCGTCTAGATCGCGCGGGCCGGATTCGGAGAAGTAGTTGAAGTTAATGTTGGGGCGGATTCGTGGATCGGAAGAGTTGAGACGGACTGTGCCGGCGCTGTTGGATGTTTGCATCTTTACCACAGCGTGCATCCAGTACATCGGGTCTTCGCCAGAGAGTTCGCCTCTGGAGTAGCCAGGGTAGAAACCGACTAGGCCTGAGAGGCCGGGCCCGCTGAGGAACATGAGGTCTGCGTCTTCATCCCAGCTTTGGCTCGTTCGCCAGATGGCGCCGTAGGTGCTGTCGCGAGCGGCGTAGGGACCGGCAGCGTTGTCGCGCCACTGGACGAAGCAGGGGTCTGAGTCGTTGAAAGCACCGGTGCACGGCGACTCAGGGGTCTCGTACCAGTTCTGCTCGGCGCGTATTTGCAGGGGAACTTCGTAGTTGTCGTGCAGGTTGGAGCCAACAGCAGGGAGATCGACGACGACGGGGATATCCCAGGCCTTCAGCTCCTCCTTCGGCCCAATACCACTAAGCATGAGAATCTGAGGGGTATTGAATGTACCGCCCGACACAATAACTTCATGCTTAGCAAAAACCTTCTTCACCTCACCCTTCTGCTCGGGATCGTAGCGCCCATCAGCAGAGTACAGGCCTTCTCCGACCATGTACTCAACGCCAAATGCCTTGGGCTTCTTGTTCTTTCCCTGCTTGAGGAGGACTTTTGTGGCGAGGGAGTGGAAGCTGACAGTCAGAGGATGGCCGGCGTCGATGACCTTGTTGATGTAGATGCCACCGCCGCTTCTAGCTGCGGTGCTGGGATCGATCGCGCTGGGGGTGCTGAACAATTGACCATTCTTGTAGCGGTCGGGGTCAGGGCCGTTGAGGTCACGAGTGAAGAGGTCGGTCATTTCAGTGATATCTTCGACGTCGATGCCTTCTACTTCGCGGAACATCTGCTGGTAGAGGTTGGCGACGTTAGGGTTACCGAGCCTGACGGTCGCGTTGCTTAGGTCGTTCTGATAATGTCAGCATCTTTGCTATCACGGGAATCTAAGGACTGCTTACCACCAGATATCCATCGAAGCCATGGCCAGGGCTGCCCTCGGGAACATAGGTACAGTTCTCGAGGTTCATCAAATGACGTCGCATATGTTCATGACCCCAAGATTTGTCGCCTGTGATATTCGCAATGTAATCCCACTCGTTGTCAGGAGACCAGGCAAAGTTCATAGCATTGACCTGTGCACTGCCACCCAGTGTCGAGCCGCGAGGATAATACAGACCAGCACTATCACAGTCAGCTTCACACTCGCTCTGAAACACAGCATTACTCACGGTTTGGCTCCCTCGGGTGGGTCAAGACCAACATAGTAGGATCCATTGGTCTGGATGTAGGTGTACTTGGGATCGCGACGGGCTGCTTCGAAATCTTCGTAGTGTTGAACGAAGAACTGCCACGAGTGGCCAGGCGTCTCGGCAGCAGTTCTGGCCCTACAAATGGGTTAATTTCGGGATTTGAGTACGCAGGGAATGGCCTGAACTCACAGTAAGGGAAATTCTTCGTTGAGACTGGTATGGTTGTCACCTCCAGCCTCGATGAGAAAAACCGAGTGTCCCTCTTGAGCTAGGTTTGCACTGCAACCAAATTAGCCACCCTGTTATCTCTTGGGTGTAGAAGATGGAGTTTTGACTCACGCAAGAGAACCACCTCCTGGACCAGACCCGACAATGACGTAGTCGTAAACATCGACGTCCTTAGTAGACTGGCAACCGACCTCTTCTTTAGTAGCGAAGGTAGTCGAGCCAGCAGCCAAAGCAGCCGCGACGGCGACTTTGAAACGATTGATAACCATGATAAAATAGGAGATATAGGAAAGAGTGCTTGTTCAGAGATGCTCTGCTAGATAATTCCATTCCCAAAGTACAGATGAACAATCTCTTATATACCCTTCAGTCTCACTACAAGACGATACAATTGACACGATATACCCTTCACTCTCACTTGCATCTCCAAGCTCTCCGCCCCCGAAGCTATTCACATCTTGGCCTTTCTCCATGCAATTGTCTTGATGCCAGAATAAAAACTCTAAACTTCAGCCTGAAGTTGTCTCAATTAATTCGTCTGTTGGGTCCTTGGCGGTGATGCTCTCATTCACAGCCTCCCGACCGCGTATGTTGTATTTTCTTGACAGCGTACTCTCAGAGATGTTGATAGGTACAGAGGAGCTCCGTGGACATCTCCGGACAAAGCCACCGTGAGGGGTGCTGACTGCCAAGCTCAGCTTTGCAGATCTTTGCGGAGGTAGTCAGCTGAGACACTCGACCGTACAGTCCGTGAGGATAACAATAAGCGACAGCTAACATTGCTTCGGAAACGACTGGCACGGGTTGTTTCAATGGAACTCAGCCTCCATGAGTCTAAATTAAGGTTAATATATTGTGAGCTTAATGCCAATGACGGCTATCTTGGGTATATAGCAAAACTACTACTAAGAGCGGCCACGATACTGCCAACACATCAGGACTAGGACAAAGCAGGCGAGTATTATCTCAGTGAATGTTGTCAATCTCAATTTAGGTGTGTGTCTATGTGCTCTGTGCTAATTGGGGGTATCTGGGGTATCTGGGGCAATTGGGGGTATCATGGTCCTCAAATCTCATCGTCTCTGCGCGCAATGCTCATCTAGCAAATTCCCAAGCGAATTCTCCGTCCACTTCCCACTAAAATGTTCCAAGTAACCTTGCTCAATCTTCCCATGTTCAAGCCAGACTTGAATTTCGCTCCCATCTGAGCAACTCAACGTCCGCAGATGAAGTCCTTGTCATTGGGATCATCGTCTTCCACGCTGATATCATCAATCTCGTCCTCATCCACGCTCATAGTGTCTTCCTCCAGTTGTTCTTCCTCGTCTTCCTCCACATCGCTATACTCAAAGTCGGGCTTGGGGATCATGTCTGGGATGCTGAGATCTTCGTCCAGAATGTGACTGCCAAGGTTACCCTTCTCAGTCCAATCATTCTCCCACTTTGCGATCATGTCACGGATTGTTTTCTGAACTTCAGATTTCTTCGCGCGCATCTCCAGATCATGCCGGGAGTTCTCCACAAGATTGTTGACCAGAAATGACAATTGCCGTTGGACGCCGGCGATTGCTTCTCCGGCTATCTTCCGCAGTTGATCTGGCACCACTGCCTTCCTTTCTGCGAGTCCATCCTCCAGGCGTTTGATCATTTCTTTGCACATTGGTTGGACATCGTTCTGCACCTTGCTCAAGATTAGGTGTTTGCGATTCGCGAATGATTTCTTTCCAGCTTCATGCTCTAGTCAGCTTTGCGCACTCTGCCATACTTCCAGGATCACTGGCATTACTCACTGATAGTCAGGGCCGCTTGAAACGTCGATCTCATCTCTTGATTTAGGTAGTTGACAGCATCGAAGACGACGTTCGATGTCTTTTGAGAAAGATCGTTGAGAGTTCCGAGGATCTTTGTCTCGGTTGCTCGCTGGGAGCGGTCCAGGTTCGGTCGTATGATGCTGAACCTGTGACCAAGGGACGGTACCTTTGATCTAAGGACCTCATGAAGCTGGTCCAGGTATTGAGTCCAGGTCAGCGAGAAATATGCCATCATCAGTGATTTGAGCTTTGGTAACTCTTTGTTCATCTGTGCGTCCCAGTCTTTGCTGATGCTTTCCACCACAGGCGAAGCTCTACAGAATGTATTAGTCGAGGCCTATCGGGGAGGGAATAATTTGACTCACAGATTCTCCATCCAACTATATCTAATAGGTGGGTTGCCCTTCGTCGTCCAGGCCGTCCCCTTGCGAGAAATGTTTGCACCATAAGTATTCCATGTTATCTTGGCATCGTTGTCAGCGTCGTCAGGGAACTTTTTTCCCCACTTGGACACAATCGTTTCGGCTTCTGCTATGAATCTCTTCATGGCTTTGTCTTTTTTCTTGAGTGGATTGAGCTTGTCGATTCTGTATGATGCTGCGGCGAGTGTTTGACCCAATCTCTAGAACAGAGTGTTAGAGAGTTTATAAGGTTGTCGAACGGGTTCACTTACATGTTCAAAGGTTTCATGGGTCGCAGCAAGCGCGTGCTCGACATCTTGCCTTGTAAATGTAAACTCACCATCATGGCCAGTTGGTTGAGAGTAGGTTCGCATCATTGTTATCAAGCTTTGGTAGCCGTCCAACGACTCGTCCAGGTGTTTCTCGCGCTTACTCATTGTGGCTCTGTGAAGCCACTGCTTAACAGCAGGGACTCCAGTAAACTTGGGAGTAGGAAATCCATCCATTGCCTTTTGACTGTCTTCCAGTTCCCAAAACGCCCTGGTTGATACAGGGAAGATGGGAAGAAAGAAGTCTAGTTCACCTTGCGATTGTACAGGCTTCTTCCTGTCGTCTTTGTCCTCAAGATTACGAGCCAAACTGGTTCGAATGTTCGACATGACACGTCTGTTTCTCGTAGATATAGCTCGATGGTGGATGAAATGCTTCAGGTACAATATCTCCTGGGTAGCTCGCTCTAGACGATTTTCATTTTGTTCAAGTGCCTTGTCCGCTTCATCAGAATCCATGGCTGTTTTGTCTCTCTTGGCTTCAAGTTCTTTCACTGTTTCTCAATGTTAGTAGTTGTTTCCAGTGTGTTGGGTATACTTACGCTTGTGACTAAATGCAGGCTTTCTCAGAGTGCTCGCAAGTTGCTTCGCTGCGCCCCTCTCAGCACTTTTGGCCTTCTTGCTGGTCTCCTTCAGCAGCGACTGTTTGGATTTCAGGTCTGCCTGCTTCTTGATGAGTGCGTGGAGTCTAGTCTGGCTCTTGCGAAGCTCCACGTCGTCACGGAGGTCCATGCAGTCGTTGATATAAGTATCAACCTTTAGATCGTCTATTTTCGATCCAACAACGGCGAACCCGTTCCCATCAAGCTTTCCACTGATCCTCATTTGTGCTTGCTCGAAGCCATTCTGCATGAGAGTCTGTGCTTGCTTCTCATCTGCCATTCGAATAATAGGACTGACCACCATTCTCACATCCAGTCGACGAGCAAACTTTTGGGCGATATCAGAACGGCTAGCCACCGCGTCTCCGCAACCAGGAAGATCAACTAGAGTGATTCCAGACTTGAGGATATCGGCTTTGGCGTATATCTGAACCTCTTTGACCAGCGGCCATGTAGACCAACGATTTCCATCTCCATTGCTTTGGGAGGTCGAGTCCAGAAATGGCTTGATGATGTTCGCCAGTTCAATTGCAGTCCCGCTGCTCACCATTTCCTCACCAGCATCAAGGTATTGGAGCGCATCCGGATTTGTCTCCAGTATACTTGCGACTATCTCGCTGTAAGTGCGCTCATCAGAGTGCTGCTGTGCGAGCTCCACCACGCCGTGCTTATCAAGTCCCCAGACAGCTTTGACTTTGGGAAGTTCGTAGTCGATCCTCTCCTTTGATTCGATCTTGGCGGCGATAAGACCTTCTATGGAGTCATCCTCTTCGCCAAAGTCGCTATCTTCGAGAGCAGCTGATCGATTGATCTCCAGTAGCAAAGACACCAAGTCATTCTCGACTTCAGCCTTCTTTCGAAACACGATTGTAGCCCGAAACTTGTCATGACAGTTGCTCGAATAGTTCCACGATACTTTGCCGACAACAGCAGTGGAGGCAGCTTCTTGGCCCGCTGGGAACAATTCAGGAATGCCCAAAAGGCATCCCAAGAATGACGACTTTCCAGCACCAGTAGGACCCTCCACGCCTACTAGAATCTCGAGTTTGTTCTTCGATTTGCAAAGTTTGTCTTTCCGAATATTAGTCAAAGTTTCAAGAAGCATCAGATACTCGGAGTAGTACTCGCCATAATCGTTACACCACTGCTTGATGATGTTCTCTCCCATCATAACAGAATACTTTGCGTCTTGTCGTTGTTTGAGCTGCTCCATGGTACCCTTAAGTAAACGACTGATTCTTAGGCAGTTCTTTCTGGCTTGTCGGACAGCCTTCTCTTTGATCTTTAGGCGCTCAACATCGTCCAGATCTCGGCAAGTTTGCCACGGGAACTGGATCTGAGGATGAACTATGCCAGATGCCTCATCGCACTGGCGCTTTGAAATCGCGCTGTCGGTTCCGGCGTCAAAGCCTGGCGAGGCCTCGCGCTTAATAGGCTTCGGTAGCGCTCTTCCCCCAGCCTCCATGGTGTATGGTGAAGGGGGGAAGATTTTCAAAGATGTTGAGCGATGATTGGAAATGTGATGCAAGAAAGAATGGGAGAGGATAGGTAGTAAAGTAAGGAGGATGAAGAGTGTTAATCGCGGAACTGTGAGTTTGTAGGAGTGAAAGAAGAATATCCGTATCGTTGAGATGTGAGAAGAGATAAGGTGTGAGGTAGGGTGAAAGGGAGAAGATCCGTGTTTGCTGAAATGGGAGAAGAGATGAGGTGAGAGGGTTAAAAAAGGATTAGGCAGGAGAAGGGGATACTGAAATCAATCAAGAGAAGGCAGGAGTGGAGACTGTGATTCACAATTCAGTATAGAATCCAAATGGTCTTTAGACAAGTAAGGTAGGCGGCAGCTTACATATCTCAAGACGTTCTGCACCAGTAGACAACAAATACTAGACAGGCTTACCATCCCTCATGTGGTAGTCAGTATATACCAACTTGGCAAAACAAGGCCAAGGTCTTTGTTCTTTCTCTGCCGACGTTTCACAAATATTTATAATGTGACAAGTAACCTTAATCGTTGAATTGATTTCCAACATTTAACCCGCTATACTAAGGCTGTTGTGGTCAGATTAGTGGGAAAGCTTCACCTTGCATCGAAAGGCTAATATCCTATAGAGAATGGTAGGTTAAACGTGTTCATATCTTAGTCTATGAGGATGATCCCGTTGATTCGACTGTTACAAACCATGATCACGGTTGGCATCATGAGAGCTAACGAAATATGACACTTCACAATCGGGCGTTCGTTAGCCTTTCAGAATGGCTACCGGTCCATGTCTAGGATATTCTTTAATATCCAGGGTCTCTTTCAATCGATCATTGCCCCTGGTCTGAAAGTATCTCCTCTTCAATAGGTTGGTGTACCTGGCCACTGTGGAAGTTGTCCAGGGTAGCCATTTGAACCTGGGCAGTCTGTTGCCATAGATCCTGAGCCACCTTCCCTACAACTTTGACACGACGATCTTTGCAGCCTTGAAATTACCGAAAAGACGTTCAGGTCTTCTGCAAGAATAGGGACAAACAATTTCTCTTCCAAACGCTGAAGGCGTTCCAAACATCGACTGCAGTCAACGCCCCCCTGCATGATTACCTAACACCCGCTTCCCCACCTTAGTCATCGGGAATTTCCACCACGCGACCCCTGACAACTTATACACGTCTCCTCAACCATCAATCGCAATCGAATCGACGCCCCGCGATCGCTCAACTCACGCTCCTTAATCAACACCGCCAAGATGACTCGCGCTCAGCAAACCATCTCTCTCGCCCTCCTCGTCTCCTCCGTACAAACACCCTCGAATCTCTGATCGATCGATAAATACTGACTGTGATAGCTCTACCTTGCTCTTTTCCTCGAGCTCATCCCTCTTCCTCCCCTGATCCAGGAGCAGATCGTCCCCGTGGTACGTTCAACCCTGCAAATGACTGGCGAATTGTTTACTAATATTTGGTGCAGCTTCCTTTCTGGGCTCTTGTGTCCTTTGGCGCATACCTTCTCTTCCGTCTCGGCTTCGGCATCCTCACCTTCAACGATGTCCCCAACGCGCACAAGGAGCTCACAGCGGAGATTGAGCAGGCCAAGGTTGAGCTGCGACAGCTCGGCGTCACCGTCGACTAATCGAACAACCTCTCGACGATGATCTGAATGGATAAAAATGGGGTTTGGAGGTGTTTTGGCTGTTGAGGATCAATTACTTTAATCTACAATAATCTGGTATCTGGTGCGGCCTGCGCAAAAAAGACTCCTGGACCCAATGCATACGTGATCTATATAACTCCATCATGATTGCTCTCCGGCAATGAGCGCCACGATTGTTCGTATAGCTGTTTCTGTGTCTCCTTGGCCATGTACAAGTTCTTCAAAAAGCTTGGGGATCTTTCCAAGAACTCCGCGTTCGTCTGTTTGGTGCCCTAAAATGTGTCGTTAGTAAAAGCTTAATGCGATGGAAGTGGCCTGTACTCACATTTGCCTGGGGCGCCGACCAGGACGGAGAGTTTGTTTTGTGCTTCTCCCGTCCAGTCAAAGTCTACCACCCAATTTAACCGTATAGTAGCACCGGATTCCCCAGCATCGTTGTATGGTATCGATAGGTCAAAATGTTGCTGGCCCATATAGCGGATAAGGTCAGCCTTCTTAACAAACTCGATTCGTGTTGTCTCGTCCATGTCTTCATCTTCATCGTCGTCTTTTCTCCTTCTTGGTTTTCTGGTGCGCATTTGCCTTGTAGCCTCCGAGATGCCATCCTTGGTACCCAGAGTTTGTTCCAACTGACACCAAAAGCCTGCTCGCTCGACAGCAATGCGAAGCCACTCTCCCATTGCCCAAGACAGAATACCCACATTGCGCTGCATGGAACGGTTGCAGTCGCCAGTGCAGATCTTCTGAACAAATGGGCCGAGTTCAGGCTTTGCAGCGGGCTCTAACGTCGTGACGTTAAGATCGAGGACCGAAAGCTGAAGGGGATCGACAGTCATCTCAACCTTGGCTGTGAAAACTCCAGGGATCTCGCGCGATCGAAGGACTATGGAATGACGCTGTCTGAAAGGCTCGTCGTCGGTTTGCTGCAGAATCGAGATAGTAGACGATGCCGTGAATGGTGTAAACAGCTGGAGATAAGGCAGTTCTTCGTCTGCCGTCATTGGGACGGGGTAATGCGACTTGATATATGCCAACTTATCTTCGACAGGCGTCGAGGGTGCTGGGGCAATAGTCTTGCCGAATGGTAGCATGGCAGTAGGGTTTAATGCTGCGTGTAGTAACGACTTCGTTGCTGTTTGGGCAGGCTCCGCATTTCCATCCATAAGATGTCGCTGGATCAAGTCGATGACTTCATCCTGATCTGTAGGCGCAAGAGTGCGACCAGACTCTTGCATTACGCGAATACGCTCGTTCTCCCTTTGTGCGACTTGAAGATCCTTCTGCAGAGACTCAATTTCTTTTTGGATCCTCTCTCGTTCCTTCTTTTTCTCTGCATTGGGATCAAATGGGCGCGGTTGTCTTGGTCCAGTGTCTGTTGGCGCGACTGGCTTTCTTTGTTGAGAGCCTGATGTGGCCTGGTTGAAGGTCTTCCTTGGCTTCTCGAAAAGTCGTGAGGGTGGTCTTGCCAGTGGTGAATCGCGTTGCTGTGATAGCTCACGGAACCTAACCGGGCTGTTTTGAAAGCTTTTTCGTGGTCCATTATCTGGCGGCGGTAGTCTAGGTACGGGCTGTGATGCTGATGGAGCTTTGTTTTGAGGGTTTGACTGGGACAAAGGTGGTAATTTCGGTGGTGGCATAGAAGCCGGTGGAGGTGAGGGCGAGAATTCCGGTAAAGGTGGTGGTGGGCTTGGTGAGTCTCGTCCTGCTTCGGGGGCTGGCGCAGATGCAGGCTCAGGTTCCGAGACCGGTTCCGACACTGGTTCAGAAGATGGCTCCGACTCGGGTCCTTGTTCGGGTTCGGCTTGTTGTTCTGGCGCTGGGTTCTGGATTGGTGATGACTGAGCAGGAGAGGGTGATCGGACCTCAGACGACGATCGAGGTGGCAGCTGGATATTAAGTGACGAGAATGACCGAGCCGGTGATGGACTTGCGACTGGTGAAGTAGACCTGGCTATGGACGGTTCCTCAGGGGGCGCAGGTTCGTCTGAAGGAACAGGTGATTCGTCCTCTGGTTCCACCATAGGTTCATCCGTAGGTGGTCCAATCTGAGGATTTGGCATGGACGCTGGCGGAGCAGGTGGTGACGAAGCTTGTACTGCTGGCGGTAATTGAGGCTCAGGCATTGAAGCAGGCGGCGCATCAATATCCATTCGTACTCCAGCAGGCGGCGATCTTCGTAGTCCTCCACGTTTGAACGGATTGAAGTTCTCATCCTCTGGCGATGGAACGGGCGCAGCTACTTGAGGTGCACCAGCCGGCGGTGATCTCCTCAATCCTCCACGCTTAAAAGGATTGAACCCTTCATCCTCCATAGGCGCAGGTCGACCTCCAGACTTCGACGGGCTACGTCTAGCAGCAGAAGCCATCCCACCACTCACACGTCTAAGCGATCCATCCTCAGGGCGCGTTGGCGTAGGAGCATCACTAACGATCCTACTCGTCGCCAAGCGCGCAGCAAGAGCTTCCGAGGGGCTATCAAAAGTAAATGCCGACGACCGTCGATTGGTCGGTAATTTCACCGGTGACCTAGATCTTGATCTTGATCTTGCTCTTTCAAAAGCTTCGGGGTTGTTCCGTGACATGCTCGCCATGGTGGGTGAAGCATAAGATGGACGTCTTCTTCGAGGTGACGCGGGTTCTTGCTCTGATGCGCCGACATTGTGTGAGGTGCTGGGCGATGTACGCCTTCGCTTCGGCGCCGATTCTTCCATATTCTTAAATTATTAATGAGACCGGTGATTTATGGTCTTTTCATTTGGCGTATTTTTTAATGTCGATTTCAATGATTTGTCGTTATTTGATGTTGTCGCATTGGTACTTGTTTACTTCAATGGACTCGTCGCGTCTGTAGAGTGGGCTTCACCGCTTTCTGAATTCGGAACGCCATTGTGGCACAAAGCCAATTAGCGGGCTCGGATGCTAATAATAAAGCATAACATCGCTATAAGGCTGACAGGAACAATGCTTAAATTGCAATTGGCTATCAGGAGCATAATCATTGAATCATCATTTCTCTATTCTGATGCTCGATTTCCTCAAGCAAAGTCCCATCGTTAAGCCTCGTTACTTTAGGTGATGGTTTTGGTATGTGAGATATATCCAGAAGAAGCTTATCGTAGGTCACTTCCAGACGGTAAATGCAACCTTGGATGGATGTTCCCTGCTTGTGATAGAGCGGCAAGCAATCGACAGTCATGAACTGCATTTGATGTTGCATCTGGTATCTTAGACAGATGAGAAGTATGTCTCACTGTGCAATACCGGGTTCTCGTCCACTTCATCTACTTCTCTCCAGGTTCGCTTAAGAAACAGATTGGTGACAACGCGACAACCCAAAGTAGCCGATAGAGACTCAACCTTGGTGTTACAAACACCACTCACAACTCATGAAGTCGTATTTAGGTAGCACGTTAATTCTTACCGGCGACTTCCGATGATACGGCGGGTCTTTCATGTGGAGACCCATGTCCATCGTTTCCTGCCATGGAAAAAAAATTGCTTGGAGATCCATCCCCGGGCGGGCGCGGTTGCCTCGGCCCTATTTTATTTTTTTCTTCCGTCTTTAATTTTTTGCTTCTTGGGCAGTAATATAATTCTCCTCTTCATCTGTCCCCCGTCGCGCCATTTTCTTTACTCTTCTGTATACTCCTGTATTCTGTGTCGCTCGACGTTCAATATATATCCCACGATTACAATAAATAACCGCCAAAATGGTTGAGAAGCTCTACGTCACATACAACGATGTAAGGACCTGCCACTACTACCCCGCCACCCCGCCTTGATGATGAGGGCCGTGATGCGCATCATGAAAAATGTCCGACATGATGCGACAATACCACCAGATATGAGGCACCATGTCTCATCTGTGGTTTGACGCACCTTTACGTCCTCATTATTATTCCTGCTCGGCATGGCAAAAAATGCACTGAACTCTTGCTGACATGCCCTCCAGGTGCACAAAATGTGCCAGAAGTCCGCTGAGAAGCTCCTCGCCGACTTCCAGCCTCAGCTTCTGATCGCCATCGGTGGTGGTGGTTACGTCCCTGCTCGAATCCTCCGATCTTTCCTCAAGAAGGGTGGCGCTCCCAACATCCCCATCCAGGCCATCGGCCTCTCCCTCTACGAATCTCTCGGCAACGATGAAGTCGAGGCCCCCGGTACCAAGGTCACCCGAACACAGTGGCTCGACCTGACCGCTCTCGGCGAGATGGAGAACCTCGTCGGAAAGCGAATCCTTATCGTTGATGAGGTTGACGACACCCGCACAACCCTCGAGTATGCCGTCAAGGAGCTCGAGAAGGACGTTGAGATTGCTCGTCAGCGCATGGGTGACGGTGCCCCCGCTCCCAAGACTCAGTTCAGCATCTTTGTCCTCCACGTACGTACCACAATAACAAAGCTACGCATATATACTGACTCTTCACAGAACAAGGACAAGCCCAAGAAGGGCAAGCTCCCCGACGAGATGCTCGCTACCCGTTACTCCGCTGCCGAGACTGTCGGAGACGTCTGGATCAACTACCCCTGGGAGGCTATCGATATCGACGAGCATGACCGAAACGCTGCCCAGCAGACTAAGGGCAACTAAGTATTTTATGAGAATTTGGAGTTGGGAAAATGGCGCACAGATTTACGAGAGATATCATATAAACTACTTGACGAATGACAATCTTGAGCTTTCAGCTCGAACGATAAACACTCCGTTGCCACTACGTTGCTACGAATGTGCAACGCATGTTTTGCCACTAACATAACGGCATAGCATACGTTCCTTGGGCACATTGGACTAGATAGCACCGAGTTGACATACCCACGACAATACCGAAGTGGGCAAACCCTGGACGTGCTCTGATTCATGCTTCCACAATAGCTTTTTGCTTGCCGACAGGTATGCATCACTGAAAGACTTCCATACAAAATCAATGAGCTCAGTGCACTGCGTCTGTTGGGGCAAAAACGCAGAGACTGGTCTTGGCCATACAGGATTGCTTACAATTCGTAGCGCCAGACTTTGTGCGCAAGGTGCCTCCTGATCAAAAGGCTGAACGCCTTTAAAGTTTGTCAACACCAGACCTACGAAATGCCGTGAAATTCGAGCGATCTTGAAGTTGACACCATGAGCATCGAGATTGCACTTCCAGTGCATTATTGCAAGACTTGCGCCCATTATCCTTGCCCAACGCGCCATCCTTGAAGGTGCCGCTCGCCATAGTTGATCGAAGTAGGCGAATCGGTTCAAGGCCATGTTCATGGATTCATTTGGGGGAGACATCGAGCCGAATCTCACCCAAAGTCTAAGTTCGTGCAACTTCGGGCTGTTGAGCATCATCCCTCTGATTCTCAGGCAGCAGAACATCCTGACCAAGGCGCGAATATGATGAGGATGCAGATTCTGAAAAGTCTCCTGACCAAAACCGACCAACTTCTCTTTATCCTCCGGGTCATTGATCTTGAACGAAACAGCCGGCCACTTAAAAGAGTAGTACTTTCTCTTCTCGGTACGGAATGCGTGTGGGATTCCGTGATTGTTGCATCTTCTCGCAGCAAGATGGGAGGCCACACGTTTCCAGCACTCATGGAAAGCTTCATGTATCCTGAGGTGCACATGGTATTGTTGGTGGATGGCATCGCCGAGTTTGACTGTGTATAGGTCGACGTTTCGTAGACAGATGGTGATGATTCCGGCTGCCATATAGGGACCGAGGTCTTCCTTGTTTGTGTCGGTCATGATCATGGTGGGAATCCAGACTTTTTCCCTCTCCTGGTTTTGTTCCTGTTCCTTGTGGCCGTCAAGTGAATCCTCAGACAGGGGTGCGGTCACGTCCTCAGGGGTTGTCTCTGCATCAGTTGTCCAGTCTGTTTTCATCGTGAGAGGTTCCGATCCTGTACTTTCCTTGTCCTCATCCCTCGTGGAAGTGTCGTCCTGCCTCTGTTCTGCAATCTTATCTTCATTGGAAGTCCAGTTCACTTCCGTCACAGTGGTGTCCTTTTCCTGTTCCTGCGATGCCTCGTCTTCGTGGGTATCGCTCTGCTTCTCTTCTCGGTTGTTAGTGTCCTTACCCTCAGTCCTCCTAGTATCAGGGATGGAGAGGGTGACTTTCCACTGTTGTGGTGGTCTGTTCAATCGCATGTCGTTTCGCTGCTCGTTAAAGCCATTGCCGCCAGTCCCCCTATCTCCCAACATGGGGACTGTGGCCTTCCACTGCTTTGCTGGCCTGTTCACTTGGTTGTTCTCCGACGAGTCTGCCATGGCGACGTCGTCAAGTTTTCGTTTACGACTGATGTCCATGGTGTCTTTGCCTAAGCGATAAGATTCAGGACGGGTTCTCGTGAGGGTATAGACGATTATTTTAACAGTCAACGGGCAGGCGTGCTTACGTTTTGCTTCGGTTGGTACAAGTTGGGGCTGCGAGCGCTGAACATGCGATCTCTGGGGAGACAAGAAAGTAACTGTTGGACGATGGCTCGCTCTATTTATGCCTACAACTCTGGACTCCAGTTCTTCACGCCCAATTGGGGTGTGGTATCTATGGTCTATTGTATCAACTCTATTCTTCCCACCCCCTTGGGATGCATGGGGTATATAATCCTCATCGTCCGTAAAACGTCCGACTAACTTCATCTTTCGTCCACTAAGCGCGCAGACCTATCGCGATTTTGCGCTTAAACGTTGGCATCGTTCGATGCCTGCGCTGATAGAGTTCGTGTTGCTGTGCGTTACTCGAAAACGTCCCTCTCACATCGCGCCTATTCAGCCCTCTGTAGAACCGTCTTCATATCGTCTCGGCTCAACCCTCTTTCGGCCCCTCACTCTCATGCTTCTGCTTCAACTGCTTCTCCGTCTTCATAAACTCTCTAATTCCAACCGGCAAGCTCGCATACAACTCGTCGTCCCAAAAGTCCTTCGCAATCTTGGCCTCGCCCACCTTCCAATTAGCCTCCGAGCCTCCCCCGTCCGCATCCACAGACCCCTCATGCTTCTTCAGCGCAGCCTGCGCCTCGGCATTCTTTAATTGCCACTCTTCCAGCTCATCTCTGTATTGATCATACACGCAGTTCACACACCCGCTCATGCAGCAATTATCCGGCTCTTCGGGTTTCGGCGGCACGAGAACACCGGCGATGTATGTCGCTTTTGCTTTCCGCGTAGCTAATCTTTCGTCCTTCTCTGCCTGACCCAGCACGCGCGAACCAAATACCAGCCGTGCCTTTTCTTGCGGTGTTTGTGTAGCTTGTTTGGTAGGAAATTCGTCTTGAACGCTTTCGTCGGCGGATTTGGGCGGTACTTCGGGTTTATCGGCGGGTTGAGTTGAGGGACTTTGCAAGATAGTGTCGTAGTATGAGCCTAGGGGGCTGTTTTGCGGCCATGGGTCTGGTTGTGTTCTTGGTGCGGCGCTTACGATTGTTCGTGATGTTGAGAGGAAGGGCCGTAACCTCGGTAATATTCTGGCCGGTAATGACATTGTGCTGTGTGTGAGAACTTAACGCTTGGATCGTAATTGGCGCGACGTTGTCGAGATACGTCTGGGCGGCTGAGGGGCGTTGGAGGTTATTACAGAAAGTGAAGAAGTTGGATTGGTAATGGAGAGCGCCGGAGCCGAGAAAGTTGGTGTTGAGGGTTCGGAAGTCCGTCATTTTTGCCTCGGACGTCATCGGTGGGGGTGTGCTGAAAATGGGGTCTCGCTAGGTCAGATCTCAGCACTTAAAGACCACTCTAGTCACTGTATCAAACAGTTGATGGAATTGTCCATTGAGAGGACATAACTGGCGGCTTGAAAAGATATGGAAAATTACACATTTTAATTAGAACAGTCTATGACTTGGTGGCTATTTGTGTTTGTTATCCTTCTAATTCGCGATGATGCCATGGAGAGCTATAGTCGACTCGTTATTATGGTGACAAAACTACTAAGTCAATTAACCACGTCTTCACCATGTTTTAACTTCTGTCACCCTCGTCTAAGTCACTTTGTTGGTTGACAAAACCCAATAACTCGTCCACTCTCCCCATCCCTCTCAACTCCTTTCCCAATCACAACCCCATTACCTCGTCCCTCAAGGCCCAAAAGACTCTTTCCAACAGAATTATAATCCCCAAAGAACGAATGAGCTCTCACATCATTCCCAGCCGTAACTCCATGACCCAAAGTAACACCCCACATATCTCCAACACGAATAGCATGAGCAGCAACAGTTGCATCGCGTTCTAGAAGAATGGAGTAAATACAGCCTGTATACATTACAATCGCTGTAGCTTCGTTGGCGGGAAAGTCCCAGCGCTTGCTGTCACTGGAAATAGGATGCCATGGTGTCACGAGGATGGAGCCGACGCGGCAGAGAACTTCTTGCTCGACGGGTGTTTTGAGAACCATTGCGACACGGCGCGATCCACGGGGTGTACGGACTTTCATTCCACGACGCAGTTTGCGCATTTGTACGATGCGACCGGAAGCTAAAGTTACTTCTGTTGATGCTGCGAAGCAGACGCCTGCGCTGTTGCGATAAACACTCATGCTTACAGGAACCTTGGCCCTGGCTTTGGCGACGACAGGAGATATTCCGGAGTGCGAGCGAATATCGATTGATGGTTCTGGAACGGGGAGATCGTCGAAGATTTGATCAAGCGAATTACGACAGGATATGAAAAGGGGACTCTCCGTTCCATACTGCAGAGGTCCAGGATCCTTGAACGAGTTGCATACCTGGCGAGTATGCGCATTGAGCAAAGATGGTAGGAAATGACATCCCCATTTCCACAAGTATTCAGTGCTCTCAATCGCCAGGAAAACCTGTCCCTTGGGCTCCTCGGGCGAGATGTCCTGCATGAGAGACTTATTCTTCTCGTCGTCAAAGTCCTTTGCAGGGAGTATGGTGATGAGGGTCTTGAGCTGCCCCATCTTGTCCGTTCTGTTGATATCGCCTAGCATCACGCGTTCATCGTCACGCTGGAAAGTGAAAAGGTTTGAAATGAAGTGGCAGATCATAGATCTGGACTCATGGTATGCGATCTCTGAAGCGGGGAGGTCAGTGTGCTCAAGAACACTGCGCTGGGCGGTGGCCATGGGGACGAAGGCTGATTCTTTTGACTCCATGACCGCAATGCGGCTCTTGATGTCATTCCCAGGCTTAATGTACGTCAAATAAGCCTCCACAATGGAACGTGAAGGATCCGTCTCAATCAGAAATTCCACCTCCTTGCCACTCTTCATCTCCAAAAAGACGTCGCGCGACTGGCCGAACTGTAGATTTCCAAGATGTATAGTCATCTCTGTCACGCTATTCTCCGAATCATCCGCAGACTTGATAGTGTCTTGTTGGACAGAAGGACCAGTGGTTTGATACAGCTCCAAAGGCTTGGAATATGTAAGTTTAAGTACTGCGCGTGTTGCAAAGGTACTTTGCAAGTTAGCGACGGCATGAACAAAGACTGTACCGATCATGCCTGCGTCCGGGATGAAGGCGTAGTTACCGCCTCCAATCTCAGCGATGGATTTGAGAAGACCGGAACGCAAACTGTAGCCGAACCCAAAGGTGTGGATTGATGCTGGAAGAGAGCCCATAGCGCGAATCTTGGGTACGAAGCCAGCCGCAGGGTTCCTAAAGATGTAAGTCCGAGCTGCTTTGTTGTCTGGGTGGTCTGGAGGTGCAACTTACATATGGTTGGGCATACCGTCTGTGAGGACCATGATAGCAGGGACATTTGTAGACCCCTCCTCCGGCTTAAATCGCTTAATACCCTCCAACATGCCCTGCCATAAATTTGTCGCATCAAGAGGTTTCATACTCTGAACATTCTTAATGGACTTTGCCTTATTCACTTTGCCCATCGACAAAAGCGGCTGTACTACTCTTGCCTTTGACGCAAAAGTGACAATACTCAACCTATCATTCTCATTCATACTCTCAATGATTGTTCTCGCAGCATGTTTCGTAAGATCCAGAACAGAAAGTCCAGTACCTTCGTCAGTCTCACCTGGCACTGGGGCTGCTTCGCCCATACTGCCTGAGACGTCGATGACTAGGACGATGTCGCATGGCACGTGGGGAATTTTGACTGATGGTTTCTTGGGAGGCTGGATCTTGACGAGGAGTGCTTTGTTGGGAATGGGTTCTAGATGGAGTGCTGCGTCTTTGTCGGAAATTATGCCTGGGGCTAGGTCGTCTTCGGATTTGATGGGTTCATCTTTAGGTGTTTTTCCGCTAATGGGACTCTTGAAAATAGGCACTCTCTGCGATGGTGTTAGTTGGATCTTCATTCAGTGGCATCAGAAGAATCGCGAGTCGCATGAAAGTCAAGGTATTCTTGTCGCTTCGTACTGGCTTATACGGGCGTTTTTGCCACTATTTTGGTCTAAGCCTCAGAGTAGTGGAACTTACCACCATGATGGGCTATTGTCAAAGCTCAAGATATTAATTAGTATGTGATATGAATTTATGAAGATGAGTCGAGAAAAGAGAAAAGAGCATAAGCGCCATCTTATATCTCATCTTCGACAATAAACAAGTCCTAGTGTACCGCGTTTCTGTAAAGGAAGCTGACTGTCAGACCGATTAGTGTCGCTACGAGCAATCCAATCCTATCACCGGGCTGTGTTCCCCTAGCACAAGTGAGCACAAGCCGTAAGCTGCCCCATTTCGATCAAGGCATTTGTTAAGGCTGATTTCCCAACTGAGCACGCCGGAACATGCAACACCTGAGTGGGTGTATAGGCTAATGCGCCGCATTTAGACAGAGCAATCGGGGTGACACATCCAAAAATGCCCGGGACTCTGCCTTAAAGCGGGGATGCAAAAGGTCCCGATTTTGTGGTTGACAGGTCAAGGATTCGCAATCGTATTGGTTTCCTATTTCGGATAATTCCATCGTTTCATATTGTTCTTTTATGTGTTCCAGTGTTTACTGTGGGATGGTTTATTGGCAATGAGACAAGGCAGACACCCCGGGCCGATGCCAATCAACGCCAATAAGGCAACCATACCAGTCAGACATTCATTTCGTCGCGACAGATGGAATTGTTACTCAACAAGTGCCTTGGCTTAGGTTTTTCACCCGAAAACTGGATAAATCAGCTTATTCCATGCTGTCATTATGGGGATACTGTGTATCTCAGTAATGCGCCTGGAGGCTTCACGATAAGGCACAATTGCAGCAGTAGTGTTTCTCGCCAATTTTCTCATTTCTATTCAGTCTAAACAGGGTATCAATCTAAGGGGGTATCACAAACTCATCAAGTCTAAGTCTCTATCCTGAAGTGCCAAGGACCAGCCTCAGCTAACTCCTCCACCCTAAATCGGCGAGAACCAGCCTCAGCCTACTTCTCCACAAGCTCCTCTTACTCAATACTTTAAGCCGTACGGTATCGCTTGGCTTCTCTTGAATCATTCTCCTTATCCGAGTCATCGCTTCGTCGCCTCTTAAGCTTAGGCGATTGCTGGTCAATATTACGGAGAAACTCCCAAACAGCTCGTTCTTCGGCAGAGATGTAATCGTGCCACCACTGGAACTGCTCATCATTGGGATCATCCCTGGTCAATTCTGAATCATGATCAGAAGGAGTTTGAGGGATGGAAACACGCATGTAGTCCCGGATAGCTCGTCCTTCGACATTGACGTACTCGCTCCATCCACCGTCATTGGGATAGGCAGACTCGGTTTGACCTGCATCGTCGTAGGGCATAGAGTTGATCTCATCAAGAACAGCCACGGCTTCATTAACCTCTGGAGTAGCTGGAATCACCACGCGAGAGGGAACAGTCTTGGGACTGACAGGCGGTGACTCAACAAATGTAGCCGGTTCATTCCAGGGGATGACCTTCTTAAAGCCCATATCAGGGTCTTCACCGTAAGGAATCACCCAAGGAGGAATCTGAGGTCCAGGAGACTCAGCATCCAGATCACTTCCAGCAACAGGAAGCATAGAAGAATGCTTACTAGAGGGATTCCAATCCCGGAGAGGAAGATCCTTGCCTGAAGGAATGATGCCCTCCCACTCACCCGGCCAGGGTCGGTTTGCATTCTCTACCCGACGACGAACATAGTCAGTATTGACGCTGTGTGGTCGTGCAGGAGAGTGCGATCGCTGAACAATAGTCTTAGGCGTAGAGGGCATGTTATGCATCGTCGTGTAAAAAGGGTGCCAGCGGAGAACATCCTCAAGACCCTTAAAAGTCTGGGCAGTCGTGAACGGTAGAGACACAAATTGAGGGAATCCAGGGTGTGTCCAGGGACCTTTGGGGAAGGTGCTCAAAATCGGATGCTCTTCGAGGTGACTGGCGGGACAGACCTCCATGGTGCCTTTTCTGGCGCGACGTTCCCATCCTTGCGTGAGCTGGTGAAGTTCTTCGCGCGCGACCAACCATTCCCAATATGTCTCGCCATGCTGGAGAAAGTCAAGTTCTTCCATCTGGGCAACATTGGGAAAAATTGCGTTCTGATTGAAGCACTTGATAGTCCTTAAGCCATGGGTAGAAAGCTCATACATCCTTGCGCCCGCATCAAAGAACTCCCGTCGAATATCCTCCTCATACTTCAATCCTTGCGTAGGCTTGTGCATATCCTCCCAATCATAATAGCTGACAGTCAACAGATCGTCGTATGAGTCTAGGCTGCGCGGGTCCACGACTTGGTGGTAGGCTTGTCCGCCTAGACATGCGATCTGCGGGTTGCGAATTCTGCTGCAATAGAACATCTGGCGTGGTTTGCAGCAGGATCCGTGGTATGGACAGCCGGGGATGAGAGGGTGAGCATGTTTGCAGATTTTTGGAGGCTCGAGGGGATGGTAGAGGGTTGTGCGGGTTTCGGGGTTAATGACTGCAGGGCGACGGGTGTCGCAGTCGGTGAAATGCAGGATACTGGTGTAACACATATTGACGGTTTTGTAGAAATGGTATTTGAACAAGTGTGAGATGCGATCAAGTTGCGTAAGAGTGATGTAGAGATGCTTGGAGATATGCCCAGAACGCTTTTAGAGAAATGTCTACCAGAGACTGTGGAGTGATAGAAGATAGCGAATTCCATTGTAAGCGGCATCCAGAGGTCTTTATACCACTCTGCAATGAGTCTTGTTCGCAGTTATGAAGTCTGTTCTTAGGAGCTGTCGTTGTTCGAACAAAGCAACATGGCTGAGTGTGCATGGGTCTCAAAGGGCTTGTTCATTGTACATGCTGTTTAAAACTGACAAAAACGCTCTTTATAAAATTGAACACCAAGCTAATTCTTTCTTCTAAGATCTCCATGGAATATGAGTAGGTCGGTAGGCGTCAGCGTGTCCAAAGAATTGATTGCTGAGAGCATCAGAGATGAAATGCCTTCTGTCAGCTTGGAAAGGCATGTGGGCTACATATTTTGACGCCTTAGGCCTCAGAGAACAGTTCTTCATTTCTTATCTAATGAGATAATGTTAAGAGCGATAGTCTGTATTAAAATACTTGTCGCAACCTCTGATCTCGGACAGAACACCAAGCCCTTCGGCCGATCAGTCTTTTCCAGGGTCAAAAAAGGCAGTACCATGTTTCATTGCATTGAAACAAATGGTTGTCCAAGATGTCGCTATAAATCACTGCTCAAATACACTGTGTCGATTCGTTGTATTTGTTAGAGACCGTAAGTGTGCTGCTGTCGGGCTGCATTGTGCACTCAGCGAGCAGAAAGGTATTTAGGGTATCTCGTTCTCCTCGTTCAATCCACACTTAACATCTGCGGGATGACGAGAGGAAGAAAAGCGGTTGTCAAGAAGATATATGGATGTTCTCATGACAGCACCATCGCCCTTGCCTTTTTATGCGCATGCAATGTGTGAAAGAGCTGTCGTCACTCTGGGTCTCACAGAAACTGGCAGGTGCACCTTCCTCAATGATATCAAGTAACACGCAATTTCCTGCCTACCAGGTTGCGGGGGTAACACAAGAATTGGGCTGAGACTAAGGGTATCAAAATAAGGTAGCCTTAATGCTATTTTAATCTTGCAGATGAGATATCGTCCCTTATGCAGCCAGTTCTTCTGGCTCATCTCCTCGGTATAACAACAAGCGGATCCTCCCCCTTCCTCAAAGCTGTCATCAAAAGCTGCATCCGTCCATCAACACACTTATCCAACATCTCACACGCCTCTGCAACTCCAATCTCCAACTCCTCACACATCTCCTCCACCTTCCTAACAATCTTCTGTCGCACACCGACATAGTTACTAGCATACTTGCGCTCCTTCAACGTGCCCATCCGCCAGGTCGTGTTATACTTTGTCTCAAGCTCTTCGATGGCAGGATTGCCGTGACTGCCGATCTTCCACTCTTGCCATACTGCTGCGACTGTCTTGGGCATGCGGTGGTATTTGAAGGGTTTGCCGGGTGGACCGTTTGCGTGGCGGGGGGCGACGGAGCGGGAGACCGAGTAGCGGGGCTTTTCGGTATCGGATTCTGATGGGGATGGAGAAGGTGATGGTGATGTACGTGGTACTCTCACTGGTTCATCGTCTTCCTCTTCAGCATCCGGAGTATAATCTTGATCATCTTCGCCTCTCTCCGACTCATACTCGTTATTAATAGGTGTCCATGTCCTGCCCCTCAACCTAACACTCCTCACATCCGCTCTCGTTCTTCTCTTAACCTGCCGGTCCAGTCTAAGAGGAGGGTTCTTCCTCTTTGGCGCTCGTCGTCCAGTGCTCATCCTGGGTGGCTCATCTATGATTGGCGTAGGCGGTAATTGATCAAAAAGCTCTTCCACGATAGGTCTTATCTCATCTTCTTCAAACCGGACGATTCTTTGTTCATCGCTTACCTCAGTCCCATCATCATTTGAAGACGACGGCGTCGGTTTAAGGGTTGGTTGAACGCCCACAGGACTGTTTGCAAGCTCTTTGACTTCATGCAAGTGAACACCACCAAATTCTCTCGCAATAGCCAACTCAGCCTGCTCTTGCTTAACCTCCCTCATAACCCCGACAAACCCGTCCATCAAAACAACATGCATTTGTAACCTCTTATCCATTTCCTCCATCTTTCGTAACATATCCTCAATTTGACGGGTGAGATCGTCGGTTCTTTGTCTTTCGGCTGCGAGTTCGGAAGTGTAGTATTCTTGCATGTTGACTACCATTTGGGCGATGTTGAAAGGGACTTGTTCGATGGCATCGTCTATAGATTCACTTCTTGAAAGTGATAAACGTCCCTTTGTTTGGCGTTCCGTTGCTTCCAGTGATTGTTGGCTTGCGGCCGGCGTGATGGGTCCCAAAGGTGGCTCCGAAGCGGACCGCCGAAGTGGATCCTCGGACACGGCAGGCGTCGGGGATCGCGTCGGGGATTGAGTTGGCGAGAGGAGCATTGTAGGCGTATAAACGCTGCTCAATTCAGATGACGAAGACATTTTCTAAATCAGTATATATATATTGTCCAGTGACTCTGGAACAGAAAAACAAATGAAGACTTCCCCGTCGAGAGCGACAAGCTCATTCTTATTGTCAAAGGCACCAATGGTCCAAGCTGGTATTCGAGAACAAAGAAAACATCACGGACGCGCGAATGATCAATGTTTGTTTGTAAGAATGTTCAATTTCTTGGCTTTAAACAATACTAACTAATAATAGCAATAGCGATTTATTCTCTTGTAATGAGCAATGCATACTTCTCTTCGTTCAAATCCGTCTCTTCATCTAGTTTCATTTAGTTCTGCGTGCGCTTTGAAGAAATCATTAATTATCATGCTCTGCCGTGCCTGCGATAGTGTAAAAATGAAGCAATTAAAACAAACTGTAAGACAACGGGTATATAACGCCAACGATGCTGTGTTGCTTTGATGTATGTTTGCGGAGGTTCTTTGTTGTACCCCAGAGTTCAGTGATTGAGGGGGGAGATCAAATGTACGCCGCGGGTTGAGCCTCGGCCTTTTGGCGTTTCCAGAATCGCCATTTACGTCGTCGGTTCTTATTCTTCTTATTCCCCGCCACGCTCTTCTCTGCAACATGGCTATGATCATCCTCCAAATCGAGACGATACCGTCTTACACTTCCTGAATCGTCGTCGAAGGAAACATGCCTGTTCTCGCGAGACACGAAACAATCAGGAACCAAATGTCGCAACACCCATCCTTTTACACCTCGTGTTGCAGCATCGATGGCTGCGTATTCTAGACGGCGCGTGCGATCGCTTGTCCAGTAGTGTGTTGTCTGAGGCGGTGGTGAAGGGATGGGCGTGGGCTGCACGCGACGATCGGGAACGCTGTCGGCGAGTTGAATGGGGTCTGGCGAGGGGAAGTGGAAGAATGTGCCGTTTTGTTTCTGTTGGGTTGCTGTGTTTGTGCGCACGAGATGGAGTGATTGAGCGCTCGTGCGAGGATGAGTCTTTGATGAGCGATGGAGAGATGGACGATTGCGGAAGCGAGATCTCACGCCTGAGCCGTTTGACGAACCATCGGAGGATCTTCGACCGATTGTGGAGGATGTGTTGGAGGTTGATGTGCGGCGTGGGGTGTTGGACTCGTAGCCTGAGTCTTGTCGCTGCATTTTTGCCATGGGTGGTCGACGTTCCCTCACCCAATCTATGGGCTGTTGTTGACGTTGAAGGTCATTCTGAAGTTGTTGAAGGGTGGTAGTGTTGTATGTTACAGGTGGACGAGGTGGTGAAGCTGGCTCGAATAACTCCGTGTCGAAGCTGTGGTATGTCGTTCCTGACGCTCTCGACTCGGACCTCTCATCCATCATGAGACCCACTACTGAAGTATTAACTGAAGTGGGGGGAAGATAATAATTAATTGTTCTTATGTATGTTGAAGAAGGTAGTAGAAGAAGAAAAAAGAAAAACAAACGAAAGTATGCTGTTTGAAAGAAGAGTAGAGGGGATTCACAGCTTCTATAACAGCACCTCCATTCCCTTTCTTCTTAACCACTCCTTCTAGAACAACAAAAAAACACCACAAGCGACAGTAACAATCTCCGAACCCAGTTCAGGAGTTAATGACGACCTTTACGCGGTGAGGCGGGAAGCGAAAAGGGTTCTCGGTTGCTGGGAAGAGAAACAAGAAAATGGAGAATCTCAAGCAAGCGAAAAAGAGTTGCGGTCTGCAGCAGCAGCGACTGCCTTTATCCACGAGTAGTGACCAGGATATTGACAGATGCCAAGTTGAGTTGCAGTTCCAGGGACCGCTAGCAGGGATGCTCTAAGCGGGAGGGACTAGCTAGGGGATTTGGGATTGGGCGGTGAAGTATGCACAAGGTGGTGTCATGCACCCAGGCGTTTAGAGTGGATAGAGACAGAAAAAGGTTGATCAGAGTGAGTGAGAGTCGGCAGTAAATCGGAGAGTGAAGAGAGTGCTCTACTCTGGTACTGTCTTTAACCAAGATCTGACGATCAGAAAGTCTGGCGCACTGACGATCTCTAGCGGTGGTAGCAAGTTTAAATCCCTCTCGGCCGTTCTTCTACCAAAAACACCAAAGAATTAGTCTCTGATCGTCCGATGGAGCTTTTTTTCTCAAGAAAAATGTCACCTTACTCAACAAACAGTGGATACTGTATAGTGCAGTAGCGCAGTGGGTGGCGATCGAACGTATGGAGACCGGATGGAAAAGAGAGCAGGGCCGGTTCGGTAGCGGAAACCGGAGAGGAACAATAAGCGAAAATAAGGAACAATAGAGAGAAGAAGTTGGTGTTTAATAGGGGGAAAGAGAGAGGAAAGGAATGTTCATATGACGTGCACAGCATGTCTGTAGCAGTTGAGATCCCCTCATCTTTCACATGTTCAGTGTTTCATTAGAGACAGTGCTTTGTATCACCATCGAATGTCTCTCTCCAGCTTAAGACCTAGGGTGTATTATGGTCAGGGATCATCTTCATCCGGTCTTTTGGACATGGACACCGACAAAAAGCTCTGTGCTCCCGATCTACTGTAAAAGCTCTGGTCATAAAATCGGCGGACTACGGAAACCACATCCACATCCAAATAAGCGTCTATTGATCTTCTTTGCAGGGATCCTTGTCAATTGGTTGGCTGCAACGTAAACCGAACTTGGCTTTTTCACGCGGCCCGCCTGCGCCTTTTTTCTTGGTTCGGTAGGTCCGTGCCTGAGAGCTTCGATTGGGGGGATCAACGAGCGATTAGATAGAGACAGTGTTGCAGTAGAGGATGGATTCAGTGGCACTGAATTATCGGGTATGCCTCACTCTCTACTGTACAGTAAAAAGTCTGCAGGGTCAACCCCACGTGTCAAGCATCAAGTGGGACAAATACTGCATAATAACAAAGACCTGATATGCAAATCATGCCTGGGTTATTCAGCTGGTCTCTCGACTCTCCTCTCATAACTTGTCGCGCGCACTGATCCTCGGTGGGGGAACGTTTCAGACGGCGTCTTTTGCTCTCATCGACTAAGACTTATTCTCGTGACTTGGACCAACTCAAGTTAAGCGCGGGGAGACCTGAGACACTATGTTCCCCTCACTTTCCCTGTACCAAGTGGGTGAACAGCCCATTAGCTATGGAATGAGAGCCGGGTCTTCCCGTCGGGCCGGTTATTTGTTCAAAGAACTGACCATGATTCATGAAGCTATGGTAGCTATTTAGACGTGAATGAAATAAACTTGATGGATACCTATGTCCTCTCGCTCTGTGTACGACTGGTCATTTCTTGGCTGTGATCCCCCGCAAATTGTACCTGACCTGAATTAAAACAACATCCTAAACTCCCATCACAGGACAAACAGAAAAAAAACATGTGAATTCGGATTCAGAATATCAGCCGAGGAAAGGGTAAATTAAAAGTCAACGACACCCTCCTGCATGACTTGATGTGGCAGTCGTCTCGTGCACCTGACGGGCACTAAGCGTGTTTGTCTTGCCCAGGTACGGAATGGGCAGCCACCTACGGAGCTGTGCCTCATTCTACTGCAAGGTTATCTTATTTTCTTTTTATTGCGAAATCTGCAGAGCTGAGGCAAGTAAAGTCCCAGTTGCTTCATTCTATAAGACATGCTCAATCTTCGAGACATGATGATGCCTTCATTCTCTACCACGGATGATAAGATTATTGACCGACATCGGTGGTCTAGCGTCGTATCGATTGCGAAAATAAAACTTCACATGCATCTTGCCGATCAGTGGCTTTGGTCATGTGCACCGGGAATACAGGAACTGGTACTGGAAATGTAAGAATGCTAAAGAACTGTAGTGAATGGCTATTGGACATGGATGTGAGACATGCTGCTGTAGGGTGAGTTGGTGGTGGTGAGTTGTCGACGTCGCTCGTTACCTTATCTTGGCTGCCGCGTCATTGTTCCAAATATGGATGTTGACAGATGCAGCGAGGATCAACCTTGAAGGTTAAAGTCTAGAATCAGTGTATTTGTTTTGATGTTGTTTGACTGGTAGACTGGACATGCAATAACGCGGCGGGCTGTGGGTTTATCTTATCACTAAAGCACCCAATTCGGCTTTGTGTTTGCGACAGTCATTGAATGCAGGTGTCGCAACATTGCAGCCCGGCCTGGAAGACTTTACTTATGAGAATGCTAAAGGTCAAAGCTACAGGGTACGCGACATGCGTTGGAAGAGTTTCGCAGGTATTTCCTTGGCTTTTGATGGTGTCGCGAATCCACGACCAACAAAGGAATGAGATCGGGTCGCGTCAAACGCTGCGACGCTCCTGTCGCAACAAAAAGCAATTATTTATGCTGCAAGCTCTTAGACTTTTAGCAGTAGCCCAGCTCTGTGTATCAACCCGATCGTCAAAGACGTGAAACTCATCCCACCTCATCTCAACTTCGATCCGTGATCCGGTATAGGGTGAGCTTGTCCCAAAATAGCATCATCTCCTTTCCTCCAGGGGCTGAACGAGATAAAGTTTAGATGAAGCTGGGGTAATCAATTACCAGCCGGAAATGGTCTCGACTGTCCAGGGGCTGAGTAGTTTTGAGCAAGATTATCTTATCTCAACCAATTAACGACTCGGAAGCGCCGGAAATGCTGCATAACGTAATCATAAGCTTGACCTTGTTGGACAAGCCTCTTCATTCCAACACGAGGTCTTCTCTCAGATCTTATTCTTGTTAACTCTCTCTTTCTTTTGTCTGTGGTTATTGTGCTTGGATGTCATGGACTTGCTAAAAAGACACGGCGACCATGGACATGGACACAAGGAGGAAGGTCACGGCCACGGCCATCAAAGCGAAGATGGATTGAGACAGCACTTCCTTGCATGCCTTTACTGGTATGTCTTGGCGACACTGCTGATAATAGCTGCTGTCTCACGCGGTGTCTCAATATTTGTTGCTAAACAAAGGTAAGTGCGATAATCACATGCTGAACAATCGCTGAGACATTGCAGGATAAAGAGGAGAGATTTGGGGGCCAGTTCAGATACGGGATTCACCACCATTGAGAAATGGATTGAAGCTCCGAAGAGAGTGATTGGGGGACCTGCTTGGTTCGCGACATTACCAGTACGAAAAACGCTCGTTGTGGTCGTTTATGCTGCCTTTGTCGCATTGCTGGTTATTTACAAGGCTATCAAGCATGACGGCAATTTTCACGAGCGTATCGCTTTTCGCGCGGCTTGGATTACTGCGACACAGACGTCCCTACCGTTTCTTCTAGCACTGCGCGTCAATCCAATTGGATTACTGCTCGGAACTTCATACGAGAGGATAAACTGGTTTCACAGATGGGCATCCCGGATCTTCTTCGCCAGCGCAACCATCCATGGCGGCTTCTTCACGTACGAGTGGCTTGCAGCCAACTTCTTCTGGACAGAAGTCAAGACGGTAAAAATGGTCCTTCCCGGAATTGGAGCGTGGTTCATTCTCGCGTGGACGGTCATTTCGACAATCCCTTTCTTTCGACGGATTAAGTACGAGCTTTTTGTCGTGCAGCATATTATCTCTGTGGTACTACTCCTGGCCTTTCTAGTCCTGCACGTTCCAGACCATCACCTATTCAGTATCTGGTGCGCCGTGGGCGTCTTTGCATATGACGTTGTAACACGCTCGGCAAATCCGATCTGGCGGAATTTACGACTGCGGCTTTCGGCGAATCCTTCTGTGCGATATGCGTACGATGCTCAGGTTGAAGCTATCGATTCTGAATTGACGGTCATGACGATACGGAATGTTGGGTTCAAGTGGATTCCTGGACAGCATGTGTTGATTTGGTCGCCTGTCTTCAAGTGGGAGACGCCACATCCGTTTACTATTGCGAATATTCCTGATCCTCAAACGAAGAACCAGGATTTGCAGCTGACGATCAAGACGAAGACTGGATTGACGAGGGATTTGAACGATTGGGCGCGAAGAACGGGTCTGAGAGGCGATAATGGGAGTTTGCGAGTGCTCGTCACGGGACCCTTTGGCGTGGTACCGAATTGGAGGCAGTTTGAGAACATCGTTCTTGTCGCGGCATCAACAGGAGGATCGTTCATTACACCGGTTCTTGAGGATCTACTTACGACTCAATCGCCTGGTTGTGTGCGCAAGATTAGCGTTCTCTACATTGTGCGTCGCAAAGCACATGCGGAGGTGTATCTTCAACGAATAACCCGTGTCCTCTCACGTGCGAAAGAGATGGGTATATCAGCAAAGATCGAAGTCGCAATAACGCGCAGCAACACTGTATCCGAAGCAGTTCTCCGCGATGACGCAAACGAAAGTCGTGAAAGACTAATCGAACCCGAGACCGCACGAGGCCCTAGTGTCGAGCTGGAGCGTTTCTCAATAGACTCCGAAGCCTCGTCAGAGAGCGGACGAGAAGAGCAACTGCTAAAAGAGGAGGTCGACATGGATCTTGACGGTGCGTACGCCAGTGCTATTGAACATACTGAGGGACGGCCTGAGATTGCGACGTTCTTGAAGACTGCTGTTGGGGGTAAGCCGGGGAGTGTTGGCGTTGCTGTTTGTGGAGGGGAGGCTATTGAACGGGTTGTTAAGATGAGTGTTGCTGGGTTGAGGAGGGATGGGAGCGATGTATATTTGCATGTTGAACGATCGGATATATAGTATAAATAGTAATAGTAAATTGTCAAGACACCATGTTCCCTCTTCATGCAAGGCTTGTGAGAATGAGCGACCTGGGACTGTAGCACCTACACCGGATAAGGGTATAGCAGACCTATCTAGCCAGCGATGCCATAAGAGATGAAATGAGCAGCCATTGAGGCTATCACCAACATTATGGTAAGGCCAATAGCCCTTACTAGCAGCAAACAGAGCACTCAGGCCGTAGTTAAAAGTTGTATAAGGCCTAGTAGTGCGTGGTCTGTACTCCATGAACCGATACAACGTGATCAGACCATCTGGCCAAAGTACTAGCCCTGCATCGATGTCACCGCAAAATTCACTCTCATGACGGCGCACAATCACCCGTGCCCATCCAAAGTTTCTGTAACAAGGTCGCTCATGGGCAGCAAAACGACTGTTCTCTCAGTCTCTAAGATGAAGGTGGCCCTCCTTGCAACTTCCCCACCGAAGGACATCCCAGGGGGTGGGCAGTCCTTTACCCGGAGTCGACTCTCAATACTTGCTTATTGTCTGGCTGTGTGCTGCTGACTGGTCTTCCTGGATCAACATCTATCATCCAAATCGCTGATGCAGTCCTTGGCTGGGGCAGCCTATGCACATGAATCATACCACAATATCTCGATAAGGTGTGGAGGAACTAGACAAGATGGTACGTGGACCTCTGTACGCAGCTCGGTGGACTCATCGGCGTTGTGCGCAAAGATTCTTCGTTGCTGTGCCGAGTCTTCGTCTTGTAGCTTATTGTATCGTTGCAGATTAACGCTCACTTGAAGAGACAATCCGGAGCCATAGTCCTACTTTCATAAACATTGATAATGTATGGACTTTACTCCAGGCAGCAACCCGACCCAGGCAGAATTGCCTCTCAAAGGACTTCCTCATCTTCCAACCTAAGCCCAATAACAGCGACGTTCAAGGTCCATTTGATGACCATGTTTCATACATGCTTTACTCGTGGGACTAGACGATTCTTGGACGATGCCCATAATCTGCGACAAATCTGTGAGAATAGACAAGAACAGAACTATTAGAAGTTCGGACATACCTCGAAATGTTTGATACATTAAACTCAATGGGAGGTCTCAAGAGCAGACAACCGCTAGTTGACGTCCTTGAGCTCAATCTCGTGTTCCTGGTTATCAGCCCGATTAAGTCTTTAGGTCTGATATAAGCTCGGACAGGTCTCTCTTCATCGTTGTTGCTGCTGTTGGATCTGCTTCTGTTGCTTCTGCTGTTGTGGCTGTTACTGTTAATGAGTCGATTGGGAAGGACACGAGCCCAATTGAAGAGGATACTGTTGGATATGACGCAGGAAAAGGAAGTCGCAGTTTGGCACTGTACTTTCTCTATGGAAAGTCTGGCGGCGCTACCATTGAGTGTTGTGCCGAGCTGGTCTCGCCGCGCTGCTTTGAGGCCAGCAGACCCAAAGTTCCCAGGCGAAAGACCAAGATCAACGGCGAGAACGAGTGAAGACTTGGGAAAAGTCGAAGGTCAAAGAATACAGATTAATTGTTCTCAACACAAAAGATCCCAAGATGACAGTCCCACTCTTCAGGAGGGAGAAGCATGGAGTCTCTACCATTGAAGAGCTGGATGAACAGCGTGTAATCGACGTATTCTCGTAGGAAGGTTGACACGCATCTTATAGATGCCAGAACCTCCTCTGATGAACTCTGAGCATATATGTATCGAGTCAAAGAATGACAACGAGTCTCGCAAAGCATGCCGCGACCATGTAAGTGGCCCGCGACCGAAACGTGAATGACAAACACTGACACATACTGCGGCCGGTGTCATACAACACCGAGATCGATGGACGAACTATAAGTGTCCCAACAGCAAGACCGTGTCCATGCAACCCGCCTTGCATTCTCCGAATCGAAGTCCGAAAGTCGAAGTGGGAACAGTGAACACTGGGCATTTGGGCAGTACGACATCCAACCTGGTTGTGTCGAGGCGCCAACGACATTTGCCGCTGATTCCGAACAAGCTTCAGATTACGTTGTCACGGAAACTCGCGAACGCGCGTGGTATGGCTCCGTGAATTGGATACGATATTGTTCGTACTCTAACGCCGTTCTGGGTGATCGCGAGTATGTACCGCGCGGTTACTCGACTGGTCCCCACCCCCGCCGTGGCGGCCTTTATGCGCTCAGGGCGTTTTGTTCTTGCAACTGCCTCAGTATTAGCTTGGTGATCCTGGAGCTATTCCTCTGGCCCTGACACCTTTGCTGTCAAAAACGACGTAATTTGTCTGGATGGAGGGTGTGAACTTTTGGATGAAATGAGTTGTTCTGTAAGGCATCCTGGAGAGGGTAGAAGAAGAAGCAGTCGATCATGACGAAAGGTCAAAGAAGTCAAGGACAGGTAGCTCTGTTGCTATTGCCTTCCAATGCGGCAGATTCTATGATCTGACAGTAACGGGCTACTAATCCGAACTGCCTTACAGTTGGGCAGACAGCCTAGCCTCCGGCTCGTCGAGCGCGAATCAGGTAAGATGGAGAAGGAAGGAATTGCATGCATTGCTCCCGCCTTTGTAGCTTCCATGGCAACTGAGTGGCAATGAGATATCCTCTAAGTCTAAAGGCACAGGTCAATGGTCGAAATCCTGCATCAAGTGACTGGATTACTTCGTCTCTTGGCCCACTTCTTCAGACGATTGACCTGATGTCGAGCTACTGACCAGCGACAAAAATTCTCGAGCTGAACATACACCGACACCTCCTGCTTATTAACCTATGAGCCTTGGGCGAGTGCTCCAAATGACGCAGTCATTCTATGTCTTGCCCTATCCTTGGTTTGATGTTGTCATTGACAGCATTGGAAATGATCCTCGACAGCGGATGTGAGCAGTATTGAAGCAATCCATCCGACATGGAGAGGATGAATGTCCCCGACTAAGTTCAGATGGCGCTTCCAAGAAATGGAACAAGTCTTGTGATGGGTGCAACTTCAATGAATGTCAGTGATAGTCTGAAATGGACTAAGTCGTACCAGTGACCCGTTACTTCTGTTCTTAGGACCAAGCTTCTACTACTGTGAACATAGACCATCACCATTGTCTTGATCCTTTTCGCAGGAGTTCATTGCGTCTGCAGGAACTGGTTCCGAAGCTCAGAGATTAACCGCGCAAAGGATTGCTGCTTTGCAGAGGTGTCATGAACTTATCCCATCCTGATTGTCTTACAATAAGAGTTACTCGAAGACAAATGACTGCGATCTATCTCTGACTGTCTATAACGGACAACCAAGTGATAGGCTGAGCAGTCGACTTGGGCTGTAAATCACATTTGTTCGCCTTGCGTAGTTATAGTTGATGTACCGTGTATACCTGTCAATTGTTCTTGCGATTCACTTCGCATGGGGCAGTATAAATAAGCTGGAATAGCTAAGCCTTGGTCCCTTGGATAAAACATCAAACTGATCGAACGTCTAATAAACTATAGACATCAACATCTTTCCACTTATCGAGACGAATAAACTCAACATGGATAACAGAAACGGATCACGTAACCCTAGAAGGCCGGAGGACTTACCCTACCCCTTCAACACCGGCTACTACGTCCCCGTCGAGTCTCTCCCTGTCATCCAGAATCCCTATATCTACGACCAAAACAATCCTTCAGAAGATCCGGCAACCGCCGGAGTGAGTCCTTATTACTTTCCAATGGAACCTAACCCACTACCCATAAACTACAACGTCAACTACCAGTGGGAGGAGAATATCCAGCGCGTACTAGGCTATGTGTACAGCAGGCGTTGGCCGAATCTGCAAACCATGGTCGACGACTGTAAGCAAAAGAAGAGGATGGCGCTGCCTGGGCATTACATCCTAGATCGAGCGTGGACGGAGAGGGACATTGAGACTGCTGCGAGGCTGAGAGTGTGGGGAGTGCCGAATGATGTTATTGAGGTGATTGTGGGGTGGCCGAGTGTGAGGCCTACGGAGGAGGACTGGTTGGCTGCGGGCCTTTTCATGGCGCTTGAGGATGATTTGATTCCACCAGTGCACTGAGAGTGCACTGGCAGTGTTCTTGCTGAGTTGGGTGCTGGACGGTAGATAGAGGAAAGTCTGGGAAAGAGGAGTCGAGGTCGATAGAATCCGTAGACTAGAATTGTAAACCTCAGATAACCATTGATTGGTCGCCCACTGGAATAACGTAAACCTTGCGACTTACTAGGGGAAGGGCTGTTTGTGTCTAGTATTGCTTGCATTGGTTAATTTAATGAACTCTGTAGAGACCTCTAACGATCATTGTTGCTTTATCTACGAGCTTAACGCTGGAATGGCTTCAATCCATCAGCTTACCACGACCTGGACTGGGAGTTAAAGTAATAGTCAGACTAGGGGATAGAATGAGCTTCCATAAAGCAGCCCATAGGATTTCAAGGGGAGATCGGTATTCCCTCGTTGACATGGACCTACAGGTAGCTCACCCGAAGCATGGAAGGTAACAACAACTACACTGCGATGCATTCATCTTGCGGTAAATGGCCGAGTCAATTGCACAATGCCATCTAGACTTCCCCGACTATTTACCCCGGATCTAGTCAACAGCAAATCCTATTCACGACGCCTTTCGGGAGAGAAAGATTAAGTTTTCCGGGGTAACAGTAACGGCACCGAGACGCTAGACCCCGGATCTTGTTCTGGTACCTGACTGCCTGTGTGCCTACCCCAGGACAACTTCCGCTGCAACATTGTGCGCCAGTGAGATTGAGTTCTTACCAGGGCCAATCAAAATAAATCGGGCTTATTTGTGTAAGAGTGAATCAACAAGACTGATTCGTGAGGCAAGCTTTGAGGCTCATAACCGAGTGATGCCGATAATGGTCTGTGCTCAGTTCGGCCGGGCGGAAGATGGGGCGCATTTTTGGAGAAGCAAAGGATCCACTTTACGGCATTCGGAGGTGAACAAGACGGAAGATTCGGGGACGAAATGGGGACTCTTCAAAAGTACCGGAGATATCATACAGTATAAGAGAGTCTTCCAGTAACATGAGTGTAAATTCCATGATTGAGAAAATGGTATGAGATAGGTACTATTAGGTTGATGATGGCCAAGAACGATGATGTATGAACATCAGGCCATGTGCCCTTCTCCGGATCCATTGCCTAATATGACATGCCCGATGCACTTGTTTCTCGGCATCATCGGTAGATCTTGGGGTAATTCACTGTGCACTGTAGCGTCTCAGTAACTTGTTCAACCTACCACTAGCTGGTTATTGGTACAGTATGACGATGGACGGAATTGTAAACCCGGTAGTTCATGCGGGGCTTGGCAAGCCATCCCTTCTCCCCGCTACAATTGTATCTTCTGGCGTAGAATAAAGAGAACAGTACTTGAGATACGTCAAAATTGGAGAAGCGACGGAAACAAAAAGACCTGGGGTGGTCGTCCACTGTAGCCGAAACCCTTGAACCACTGAAATCGATCCATCCCCGCTGTGGAACCAGTTCTGCTCTGGGTGATCCACACTTCCACTTCGTCACTTTTCCTTTCCTCATTCCACTTTCTACTCTATTTATCCTCCTTTCCCCCTTCTTCCACTCCTGTATACTCTAGACAAATCTCCCCTCTTCCCTTTTTGCTTTCTTGTTAGAGTCTCTTTCGTCAATATGGCTTCTCCTGTTGCTTCTGCCGCCCTCAAGGCGCGCGTGCGCAATCCTGCCATGCTCAAGAAGCTTGCGCGACCTGATGAGCTGATGCACCACTTTCCCAATGGTTCTTACATCGGCTGGTCTGGCTTTACCGCTGTCGGATACCCAAAGTAAGTTTGCATCAACGCTGGGAAGATTAATTGCGACGGGTGAACAGTTGGGGAGCTGTTCTCCCCGCCGGCTATTATGACACAATTGCTGCTCCTCATTACCCGAGCTTGGCGCAAAAAGAGCAATTGAGCTGACAACTCCAATAGGAAGGTCCCAGCTGCCATGGCCGACTACGTCGAGCAGAACAACCTCCAGAGCAAGATGAAGTACTCCCTCTTCGTCGGCGCCTCGGCAGGTTCCGAGACGGAGAACAGATGGGCTGCTCTCGACATGATCAACCGACGAAGCCCTCACCAGGTCGGCAAGGATATTGCCAAGGGAATCAACTCTGGACGCATCAACTTTTTCGACAAGCATCTGTCCATGTTTCCTTCTGATCTTGTTTACGTATGTCAATCCCCCCAAAAGAACAGCAATTGCCATTTTTGCGCCCCACCATTTTGACGCTTCGGCCTCGCTTTAATCTCCCACCGAGCTCCGATTAAGGAGCAATTGAGCTGACTTTCGTTTCCAGGGCTTCTACACAAAGGACCGTCCTAACAGCAACCTCGACGTTACTGTCGTTGAGGCCACCGATATTCTTGAGGATGGCAGCTTCGTTCCTGGTGCCTCTGTCGGTGCTACTCCCGAGCTGATCCAAATGGCCGACAAGGTATGGACCTTCGAACACGAAACAAGAATTGAACTGACAATTGCGCAAGGTCATTATCGAGGTCAACACCTCCATCCCCTCTTTCAAGGGTCTCCACGACATCACCTTCACCGACGTTCCTCCCCACCGCACACCTTACAACATCACTGCTGTCGAGGACCGAATTGGTTCCACCTCAGTCAAGGTCGACCCCTCCAAGGTCGTCGCCATCGTCGAGTCCGACTACTGGGATGCCACCGGCCCCAACGCCGCCATGGATGATACCTCCCGCCAAATCGCCGGCCACCTGATTGAGTTCTTCGAGCACGAGGTCGCCCAGGGTCGCATGCCCGCCAACCTTCTGCCTCTTCAATCCGGTATCGGTAACGTCGCCAACGCCATTGTCGGAGGTCTCAACGAGTCCAAGTTCAAGAACCTCAAGGTCTGGACCGAGGTTATCCAGGATACTTTCCTCGACCTCTTCGACTCTGGCAAGCTCGACTACGCTACCGCTACATCCACCCGTTTCTCCCCCGACGGTTTCAAGCGCTTCTACGACAACTGGGACGCCTACGCCGACAAGATCCTTCTCCGAAGTCAGGCTGTTTCCAACGCTCCCGAGATCATCAAGCGTCTTGGAGTTATCGGAATGAACACCCCCGTCGAGGTCGACATCTACGCCCACGCCAACTCCACCTGTGTCAGCGGAACACGCATGCTCAACGGTCTCGGTGGATCAGCCGATTTCCTCCGTAACGCCAAATACTCCATCATGCACACTCCCTCCAGCCGACCTTCCAAGACCGACCCCCACGGTGTTTCTTGCATTGTCCCCATGTGCACCCACATTGACCAGACCGAGCACGATCTCGACGTCATCGTCACCGAGCAGGGTCTTGCCGATGTCCGCGGTCTTTCCCCCCGCGAGCGCGCCCGCACTATCATCAACAAGTGCGCCCACCCCAAGTACCAGCCCATCCTGACACACTACTACGAGAAGGCCGAGAGCGAGGGTCTGAAGAAGGGTATGGGCCACGAGCCTCACCTTCTCTTCAACGCTTTCGACCTGCACAAGGCTCTTGCTGAGGAGGGTAGCATGCTCAAGGTCAAGCCTTGGTAAATTTGATGAGGATTGTATATAAAGTACCTAATGTGGAGTGAAATGGGATGGTAACACTAGAAATGACAAATTTTGCGGAGCCTTTTTGTTTGGGATGTGGCATGGATATTTAGCTGCATAGATGTTTTGGATGAATATTCCCCGGCAATTAAGCATTGAATGTTATTTGTTTGTGTAAGTGATTGGCTTTGTTGTGACGTCTCGATGGGTGGTAATTGGTGAGTTGGTGAAGAGTGTTTCGCTACGTCAGCCCAGCATAGGCTCCACTCACAGCTACCACCATGATCGGCTCTACATCTGCATCCGAAGAGCTGTCCTTAGTCTGCTGGATGATGAGAAGCTACAGGGCTGTAACAGCCGTCACTGTTTTGGTAGAACTCTTTGACATTGATCAGCCCATATTCCAGGCTGTTATTGAGACAAAGCAGGAACCTACTACCACGGCCAGGGATACTTAAACAATGATAGAATCCTCGGCGACTATCGACACTGCAACTACTACAGAAAGTCAGGAGTCCAGTACTGCGACATCGGGTATAGTCTTTACAGATAGTACTAGCCAGACATTGGACCAAAGCTCGACTACGACATCTACATTAGGTATCACAAGTGAGGAGAGTACGCAGATGTCCACGGCAATAGAACTGGAAGATACCACCACGTTATCTCAAATACCTACCATGGCTTCGCCAGCAACTGAATTATCTTGTGGAGACTGGCTCAACCAGCCCGAGGTATCTGCAACACTACCAGAGTCAAGCACCATGAACGAACAGCGAACTGCATCAAGCAGCACTACTGTTGCAGAACCAATACCAGCCTCAGAGACCATCTCGACCACCTATGAGTTTTCTACTACTGTATTGCCAATGACAACTTCCACAGAAGGTGTTGAAAGGCAGACTCCCTCAGGAGAGACAACTCAGCCTAGTTTGCCAGACACGACCTCAGTGGAAGATGTTCAATCGATCGAGCAACCGAATTCTTTTCCCCAATTGTTCCAGATTCTACTTCTTCAGCTGTATCACCAACAGAGACTATCAGTCCCACCAATTTGGAAGTTATTGGAGACTTTACCTTCCTCGGATGTCTTGACTCACCTGACGGCTACCCTTCTTTCGACTTGGTAGCCACCTCGGACGACATGACGCCCTCAAATTATATCTCATTGACGACAGATCGACTGTATGTCGGTATCTATGATAGGTTAGTATAGAAAGGTCACTCTTCTTTGTCGTAACTAATCTCTCTGCCAGGTCATGCTACGCGTCAGACTCATTAAAGTCTACCAGTCTGGTCGACGAGGGTCGATGCAATACCCCCTGTCACAATGCCTCTCTGCTATTCTGTGGTGGACTGGTTGAAGCAAACGATGCTTTGCAGCGTAGATCTCGCTTCCGCCGTGACGCACCTCTTGATGTGCTGCTCACATTGTATGGAGCCAGTGACGTTGGAGACTCATCAAACAGTGCTTCAGTCACTGGGCCACCCGCCACGACGTCAGCCCCTGAGATTATCGGAGAGACATCTGCATCTACGGTAGAGCCAGTCATGTCTGACTCTATCCCCGACGTTGTTACCCAACCGACTGCATCTTCTCTCGAGTTGGCCATCACTTCTGGTCAAGTGGTTCCATTCCCACCAAACAGACCCGTGCCAACCAGTGGCTGGCTTGGGAAGAACAACATGACCCAGGCTGCCAGTCCTGTCATAACTGTGTCTACAACCACGTACACAATTATCGATCCGCAGAACCCGTCTACATTCAAGGTCGAGGAGTACTGCTCAACTATTCAGTACTACCCTTGCCACCGTTGCGAGCACCAGGATATTCCTGCGGTCCATATGACCACTATCCAAAGACAATGCAATGCATGTGGTATCAACGGCGAGAACTCGGTATACCTCACGTTACCGGCCGCGGTCACAGCCCCATCCGCTACTGACAGGTTTGAGCATATTGGTAACTCACCTCAGCATGGTTCAGAACGGTTTGTGGCAAGCCCGGTCAAGACAGGCTTTCATCATGTAAAGCCCATTGTCCAAGCCAAACCCACAAAGGCGTACTATAACCCTCTCCCGCCAGTATCGGAGGAGGATGATGTATCTGTCCGCATCAACGACAACCGCCCAGAAGACGACTTTCCCAAGAAACCCCAAGTCGAAGCACCAAAAGCCCCCATCAAGGAGCCTAAGCCCATTGACCAAGCTCACCCAACGTCGAAGTTTGCCGGAGGATACGAGATCAAGACAATAACATTGCCATCGTGGAATGTTCCGTCTGAAGTTCCTGTTATCGTCTCAACAGCGACAATGTCCTTTCCAATCTTTGGAACCATTTTCTTGTTTTTTGCTTTTGCGTCACTGCTCAACAGCATGTAATCTTCCCACAAGTTATTATTGCTGGATTTCCTGTATCTATTATAACCACTACGTGATAGATCTCTATCGATACTGTATTTCCTTCTCTCTCTCCCTATCTCTTTATTCTTTTATCACTTTACTTCTTTTTTAAACTCTTTGTTAACTTCCATTTTGCTTTTATCGCTATTCATTTTTGATTAATATAGATGAAAAGTCTTTGGAGTTGGGAAAAGAGCATGAACGTGAGGCTGCTCTGGAAAGTGAGGGTGAAGATGGCAGCAAGATGCATGGTGATTTAGAGATTTCAATGTTCACATAGCCGATGAATCGGGGATCTTTTGACAAGGGACCGTACAGACGCGTGATAGAACGATTATTGTCTAATACTTAGTGTACTGAGATAAAGCTACCTAAAGGTTCGTCTAAAGAGGCGCCGTCACTTTCCCTTGACTCCCAGTCGTCTATCTATATCCAGCACAAACGTCCCTATACACATTCTTCTGCAACCCCGCCGCATCAGTAGGAACATATCCCAAATACGTAGCATAAGAATACGTCCATCTCGGATCATTAGTCTCAGTCTTCCAAGTCCAGTAAACCCATCCACTCATACCAGGCTCTTCATAAAGCTGCTGCTGCGCTGTAAAGAACTTGTTAAAGAACTCTTTATCCTTCCAATCGTAGTCTGAAGTCATGCTCCATTCTCCAGTGAATGTAAAGTCTTGACCGTCGACCACGCGGTTGTCGGTACAGGCGCTGTGCATCAGCTTGGTTGGGTCGGCATTGCTGTGCTGATTGTCGTTGAGGGCGAAGCCGATATAATTGTGGTCGTCGAATGCGACGAGGGGATCATTCTTGATGGAGGATTGGGTGCGAGGGTCACCGGAGTCCCATTTCTTGGACATGAATTGAACGTGGAGTTTCTTGTCGTCGGAAACCTTCAACTTGGCTTCCGTGTCGCGGACTGCTTTTAGGGCGGCGGGGTAGTATTTCTCTACCAAGCCTGGATCTTGACCTGGAGCTGGGTACCGATTGCCAGCGTCGTGACGCGAGACGGGTTCATTGAGAACCTCGATCATGCCGACCGTCTTATAGTCGGGATTGTTGTGAATACGATCCGTCATCCAAGCCAGCCATTTCTCCGCGCGACCAAAGTTGTAATCGTTGTAGAATCCAGCGGGTTTATTGTTCTGACCCGTGAACACATCCTCTTGCTGCCCGCCGGGCGCACCGTGAAGGTCCATGATGACATAGATGCCCAGCTCAGCAGCTTTCTTCACCACAGCATCGAGGTAAGGCAACATGCGATCGCCGTCAGCGAATGGCTCGGATTTCTTATCAACAATATCCGTGTAGGACCAGTATCCGATCGGGATGCGAATGGTGTTGAGGCCAACATCGTGGACAGATTGAACAGTGGCGGGATCAATCCACGTTTTCCAATGTTCTTCAAAGCGCTTGTTTCCTGTTTCGCGGTTGTCGCCTTTGTAGTGATCGTTCATGCAGTCAAACTCTGATTCAGAGTTGCCGCATTTGAGGAGGTTACTCCATGTGTTTTGCTGTAGCCATTTTTCACAGACCAGCCAGCCTGCATTTGTTAGTGAGTGTACAAACGAGAAGATGGAAGACAAACCGCCGAAATTGACGCCGCGGATCTTGGTTATGCCATCGGCTAAGTCTGGCTTGAAGCGCTTTCCGAGTTGTTCGTGGCGAGCTGTCTGGTTGAATGCCGCCAAATCGTGCTCGTGGGGAAGCCAGGCTGTGGCAGAGCCGACGAGCAGCAGCGATACTAGCGAAGGATACATTGCAAATCCAGGACAATTGAGACCTGTTCAATACGGAAATAAATAAAAAAGTGAGCGTCCAGGCACCTCATATATAGAGCCTGGTCGTGTTATGCACTTGCTGTCATCTCATCTCTTCTCCCCTCATTTAGAGCCATTAAGGCTGTGCTACCAATCACTCAACATGCGACAAACGAGCTTCCTTTTCGGTGTTTGTAAGCGTCACGATCGACAGTTTTATGCACTTAAATCCTTCCGCACGGACGCCAGCTGAAATCTTGGTGCCGTATTTCCGCTGGAAGGATTCGGAGGATCGTCTGAAACATAAACAATTTAACGTTAGTGAAACCCGCTCATGTAAGCGGGCATCTTTATCACCAGATGTGTCACCAGCAGACCCCGAGTAGTAAGCTGACAGCATAAGAGACGAAATAAATCGACCTGCTTAGACCAGCCTTTAGGGTATTTTAATTTGGCTCGCTAAGCTTTAGAGCAACATAGTGCATAGACGAATCACTTCTCAAGGTCCTCAGAATAATAATTACTGTAGCTTTAATTGAGAGATACATAGTGTAGAGATAGAGTAAATGTCAAAACAAGATCTCAGACTCGTCCTGCAGTACATGCAGGATTGCCCATCTCATCCCCATCGCGTTTCGTAACCCGCGATACCTCAACCCCAAGCGCCCAAACCTTCTCAATATCCAGGGTATTCGTAATATTCACCAAAGGATTAGACCCAAGCATCAATAGATCAGCTCTCTTCCCAACCTCAATCGCACCTCGATCCGGCACTCGGTGCCATTCCGCAGCATCTCTCGTAGCCGCGCTGATAGCCTCAGCAGGTGACATACCCACAATATTAACGAGGTTCTGCATTTCGAAATGAACACTGAGTCCTAATGGAACCTCGACAGAACTTCCGTTCATGGTCAGTTTTCCAATGGAGTCTGTTCCGACGATGAGAGGAACGCCAGCTTTGTATAAAGCTTTGGCATTGGTTTCTGCGTGGTCGATGGACTGGTTGGAGGTGGGTTGGATGCTAAAGTACTTCTGTAGGAGGGGATCGCGGAAGCCGAACTCGTAGATGTTGAGTGTCGGTGTGACGAATTGGTTTTGAGCCTTGATTCTTCGAATCATGGCGTCGGACAGCAGACCATCATCTGGCACATGCTGAATTCCATCAGTTCGAGAAGCGATAGCTTGCTGATAAGCCAGAACATCCGCAGCATGTGTCATAGTCTGCTTTCCAAACTCCCCATGCGCAGTCTTGACCATATCAATCTGCTGCCCCAGAGTCGGTCCATTGACTTCAGCAGTGATCTTGTGAAAGTCACTCCCATTTCCAAACTGCCACTCTGCGAACGCTTTTCCACTTGTGTTCGGATAAATGAATTCATCCTTGGGCCTCATCGGTTCATGCTTCGCATGGGAACTATTGATACCCACACTTGACCGTCCAGCACGTTTAACAGAAGCGAGACCGTGACCTTCTTGGGAAGTCAAGATATCGCATTGTGTTAGGTTCTGACAGTTCATGTGCATGGCGGTTGTGCAGCCGTAGGAAGTAAAGTCTTCGAGAGAATGGACGTCTGAGAGATGCACGTGGGAGTCGAAGAGACCTGGGAGGAGAAATTTGCCTGTGCCATTGATTTGAACGGGAGCATCTGGGCAGGACTCCAAGGATGTAATGAGACCGTTGTCTAGACAGATGGTTTGAGGAGTAGTGAAAGTCTTGCCATTAAAGATGTGGATGCCATGAATGGCTGTTCGTGTAGAAGGGTTAGGAGTGAATCTGCGGCTGTTGGATGTTGAGGGAGGATCTCCGGAGCTGTGAAGGGAACATGCCAAGGTGAGGCTGCTTAGGAAACTGAAGGAAAAGAGATTGGAAGGACGCATGGTAGTGTTTCGATATTGTCAAGAGTAATGTATTGTATGAGAACTTCAAGTCTTTATGTCGATGGACTATACAGATTCTTATATCTTTGGTCAGTTTCCCTGTCATTCGCAATTCATCATACCCTTGACCGGCAATCCGACAATTGGTTAACAAAATGATTGTCATCCAAGGTTTAGGCTGTCAAAATAAAGTAGACTAAAGGCTAGTCCAAGGTAGCATAAGTTGATGGATTTATTTCGTCTCTTAGGCTGAGGCAGCCTGACACCCGACTCTTCCATCACGATTTTATGGATCTTCATGGCTATGCCGAAGATTTACAACTGAGGATCCAGCATTAATGCCTTGCCATCTCAAGAATGATGCCAACTGCCGTACACCATTCCCCAAATAAACTACAATGTAGACTCCACGTGGCGCAGCGGAGGCTTAACAGTTCGACTAGGGCTGATGTCGATCAAGATCCTCGTCATCTTCACCTCCTCGTACACCATACCCCATCAAGCCTAGCGCATCCATGTATAATGCACCCTATCAAGCCTTCATCTTGTCATCCCATCCTCTCCGTTTCAATCCAACTTGGCATCTGTCATTCACCTCGTACACTACTCCGTACTCAACATGCCATCTCGCAAGTGGCACTCTAAGGGACGACATGGCTGTGAACAGTGCAAGCAGCGCCGCGTCAAGGTATGCGCTTCCGGAACTACCGGGGTTTCAGTACTGATATTGATAGTGTGACGTTCGGTATTATGTCTGCTCAAACTGTGAGAGACGCAAGGAAAAGTGTGACTTTGAGCTCTTGCGTCCTAGTCTACCAGTTACGGATGTAGTCGACATGCCTATCCACGTCGGCCAACTACTCTCCATCGACCCAGGCAACCCAGTGGTAGAAATGTGGAAGCCGATCACAAACAATCTTATCCACACACACGTCTTCCTCCAACATGGTTACGAAGCTTTAACAGTGCTTCATACACGGAGGACGTTGCATATGACGTCTTTGGGAGATTATCTCGAAGCATACCAAAAACACATCTCAGCCCTGCAAGATTTCCGCAAGATATCCACCCGGTCAGATTGGGTGGCCTCTGTGCTTTTTGCGATGATAGTATCTGTTTTCGAAATGGGTGTAGCAGGCATTCAGCCCGGAGAAGACTACATATCCAACACCATCGTTGCTTTACGAAATGGTGCACAGCTAACGCGCGCTATTGCACCAAACTTCGTCAATGACCGACAAAAAGATGAGATGATCAGACATAAACCATCTTTTGACGACGCGGAAAGTCTTCTTCTGTTGAAGTATATAGAGAGCGAGTTTGAAGGTATGGGTCGAGTAAGTGCTCTTGATAGTGTTTATCAACAAGCTATTGTCTCATTAAGGATCTGGATTCTACGGGTTGAGGCAAGACCGAGGACTTGGGGGCAAGTTTTGTGGTGGCCTGCTAATCTTGATGACAATTTTGTGGATCTTGTTCGTGGCAAGGATCACCTCGCTATGGTGATTGCGAGACAGTGGGCGTACATTGTTAGTAGGCTGTCTGGGGTTTGGTTTCTGGACGGATGGAGTCACAGGGCGCATGCTGCTTCATAATTCAAGAGAGGTATAGCCTAGCCCTTAGTATAACGATATCTATTAGTCTAAATGTAGTATAAACAGGCATTAGCCATCTACTTCTTCAAAGGCCCTATTCTCATATTGGTTGGCTTGATCAAGGAGGGCAAGCGGAAATCATCCAGCTCACCTACGGGTGCGGCAGTGGTATCACCGAACAGATGTTTCTTTTATTTTTATTTTCCCTTTGGGAAGCTGGTCTGTGAAAAGAACTGAGCGCTTTGTCTATAGCGCTTCCGGCGGTAAGCATTGTGACCGATGAAGCTTGAGAAGAAGAAGTTTTTGATCATGCAAGTATAAGCATGTCCATAACAGTATAAGAGAAAGGCAAAGCTAAGGCAGCAGAGTTCTCCATCATCCATAAGTATAAAATAAATGTTTGGAAAAGAAAAGACCTTCTGAAGTATCCGATCGACAATTCATCGAGCATCTATCATGCACATCCCTCGACTTCTCTTCACCCTACTCGCCATTCTGGCAGTAGCAAACATCACTCAAGCAACATGGCTGGAATTACTAAGAGCCTGGAGACACCCAGAGCCAGATTCACGTATATCTCTCCAACATCCATCTTGTTCTTCCAATACTAACCTTCATAGCGGACTGGAAAATCCGCATTGGCCCCCTTTGTCGGTCGTCGACCGCCGCCGTTGGAGTAAAAGTCCGATGCGACTCGTACAACCACTTCTACAATTTATACCACGAGAAGAAGGGCTGTCTCGAGTGGAACCCCTTTGCTACGGCTCGGTGTGTTTTTCAATATGTGGCTGAAAGACTGGGTTGATGTCACTAGGTTGGTTGTTGTCATGGTCCAGGTCTTGGCGTAGAGACGTGACAGAGATTCAGGTGGAGGTATTTTCTGCTTGTATAGGGCTTGCAGAGTGACACGGGCTGTGGATGCTGGGTTGTATAGGATGATTCCATAGAGTCACTATTCCTTAGACTCTTGTGGCAAGGTTCAGTATGTAATGATCAAATTGGCTCGCTTATTCCATCTCATAAACAAATTCACAATACCAAATTAGAGTTGACTGCTCCTTTCATCAGGTCGCTTCCTATCATCATCATCGTTTCTCGGGATGATCTCTTCCTCCACAGCAGTATCCTTAACAGGATCCAACCCCCAACTCATAACCTGTGGGTACCTTCTTACATACCACAAAATGCCCAAGATAGCCATAATACTTCCCGCACTAAATGCAGCTGCCAGAGGGAAACCGACTGGATATCTCGGCGAATCGCTGACTCTCCATGCTCGTAGTGGGATAGTCGCGTGTCCGACGTATGTCAAGGTAATAGCGATAGCAACCAAGATAGACCGCACTTCAGGTTCTTTGCGAAGAATATCGCCCAGCCAGGCGAGTAAAGCGTATCCCCATGCGGCTGTCGCAAAGGTGAGGAAGTAGAATGCCATGATCGTATGCCAGGAACTGGGCCAGCCGGACAAAACGGACGTTGCGATGAGTTGAATTGTTGCTGCGAAGATGCTGACTTGCCATCGCCAATCTTTCCAGTCGCTGAGTGCGTTGAGACCGATGTTGCAGACTATACTGATTGCGTAGCCACCTAAAGGAATGAGGTTGACGGTGTAGATCGAGTACCGTGGAGTGCCGTTGCGTAGAGTAAGGCCTTTGAGAAAGAGCAGGAAGTATGAATTGGCGCGTTGACTCCAAGCAAACTGCAGATACGCCGCCAGAAACAGATATGACAAAGGGCTCTGAACAAGCAGCTTCATCTTATGAAGCAGAGTTTTAAACGGGATGATCTTGGAGGTCTTGACACCACTGTCGCTCATTCGTAGTCGAGAAAGCTCTTTTTCAGCATCTGTAAGCCAGAGAGCTCTCGTGATCGCTGGCGAATCGGGAATGATGAGGAGACCGACAAAACCCCAGAATATCGTCATGATACCGCTGACGATGAAGAGCCATTGCCAGCCTGCGAGACCGGAGACGCCGTTGAGGTTCTTGTAGAGAGCTGCTTGGACGATGCCTAGGAACATATTTCCTGCTACACCGCTCACTCCAAAGATGGCGAGTCGTTTGCCAAGCTCTTCAGGACGATACCTAACGATCAATCAATATCATGCTGTGTACAGTAGTTTGAAGCTCGGGCCATACCAGTTGAAGATCAAGTTCACGATACCAGGCCATGACGTAGACTCAAAAACACCAAGAAGAAATCGCAACGCATAAATAACTTTCGCATTCGGCGCTTTATAAGTGAAAAGCGTAAAAAGACCCCAGATAATTTCACAAACTGGTAAGAAAAGCGATGGTCGAACGCGCGTCTGGATAAGTTGTGACGGGACGATGAAAAGAGCATATCCGATAGAGAAATACGTCGTAAACTCAACGAGTTCATTGCCGTAGAGATTTAGATCTTCTTTCATGCCCGAGACGAAAGCAGCTGTCGTAGCAGATTGATCCATATCCTAATAAATTCATTAATTCTGAGGCTGATTGATGATCAGCAGAACACACCTTGAAAAGACCCGCTATGAACGCCCACACAAGCAAGAGGCAATCTAGTTTGAAAACCAAGACATGCGATGGGTTTTTAAAATATGGATGGACCTTTGCCAGCCATGATGTCGACTCTGTCTGGTCCTCTACATCATTCAGACTCGACGGCGGAGACATTCTGATCTGACAAAAGGGTGAAGAGGAGAAAAAAAGTGAGGAGGTGAGTTGAGTTTGGGAAAGTGATCGACGAGACATTTAACCAAAGATTTTCAAGCCACTGCCGACTAGTTCCAAATCCACTACGTAGGCGAGTGCAACCCATGGTTCTAGACTGAGTTCTAGAGCCATGGGCTGCGGTAACTTCCCTTAGTCTTCGGATAAGCATCATTACCAAGCTTTTACCAGAAATTCGGATATTCCAAGTGCCGATACTGAAGAGTTTTAGTGATTGGATAATGGTGATTCTCCGGATGAATGTAACCGAGGACCATCGTCAGCCCTGCAGATCTCGATCTCTCCCCGCGGAAACTCTATCCCTAAACGGTTAAATCCATCGGCCTACCTCCGATCGTCTACAAGATCCCCTCATTTTGGAGTAAAAAGCTTCATTCGACATCGTTAAAATGTCTGAACCGTTGTATCCTGCTTATCTACCCACTCGCGACGAAGGGTATAGCAAGCCTGTGCCAGTTCCCGAGTTTGAAGCGGAGGAGCCGGGTCTGCGGGCTGATCCCGAGAAGGAGAACTTACTTCGGGGCGCGACGCGTGTGGAGAGGATTACGCCGAGGGTTGGGACGGAGATCACGGGTGTGCAGATTAGTGAGTTGGATAGAAAGGGATTGGATGAACTAGCTTTGTTGGCTGCTGAGAGAGGAGTTGTGGTTTTTGTGAGTACTCTATGCTTGATGAGGGAATATGAGCTGACAGGCACTCAGAGAGACCAGAATTTTAAAGATGTTGGGTTTGATAAGCAGAGAGAGATCGTGAGACATTATGGACCTCTTCATCAACATCCTACAATGGGATATCCACAGGGTACAGGACCTGAGTTCCACGTTGTATACGCAGATGAGAAATCGTAAGTCCCTCATTACAACCCTCTCCAGCAACCAATTACTCAAATATTGTACAGAGGAAATCTAAGAAACCTCCTCGGTCCAAGAACAACCTACGATCTTTGGCACATCGACCAAACATTCACTGCCAACGTCCCGTCAACCAGTTTCTTCTGGGTTCTCGAAATCCCCTCCTCCGGCGGCGGTGACACAGCATTTACATCCCTAACAGCAGCCTACGAAGCTCTCTCCCCAGCATTCCGCCAAACACTCTCCCACTTGAACTTGCATCATACATCTGCTTCAGAAGGCGAAGTTAAACGCGTAGGCACAGAGCGCGCTTTAGCAGAAGCCATCAACGCGACGCACCCGCTAGTCATCAAACATCCTGTCACAGGAAAACCTTCACTGTTTGTCAATCCTACCATTGCACGATCTGTCGAAGGCTTTTTACCGGAAGAGTCAGATCATTTGTTGGGCTTTTTGAAGAATCATATGAGAAGTTTGGATTTTAGTTGTAGGGTTAAATGGGAGACGGGGACGGTTGTGGTTTGGGATCAGAGGAGCGTCGCGCATTCGGCTGTGCCGGATTTTGAGGATTCGGAGAGGAGGCATATGGTTAGGATTATTCCTTATGGGTCTAAGCCTGAGCCTGCTTTTGATTAGAATCCTACGGGGCTAATCAAGAGGTTTCGGCAGTTGACTGACTCTGATAAATAAAATGACGAAGGATTCGTGGCCCTGCCCAACTGCAAATGATAAGCTTTCGGATGCTGACACACGTGATCTCACATGTTCTTGACAAGCGCCGTTTTCTGTCATTGTCTTTTTCGGTCATCTTGTCTTACCAACCCATACCAATCAATTCTCATCCTCACGAACTGCGCCGCAGAAGTGGTGCACCAATTCACAATGGAAGACCACAAAACACAAATCGCCACCCTCTCCGACGGCCGAAAAATAGCATACGCAATATACGGCAATCAAAACGAAAATGCACCTACCACATTCTACTTCCACGGGTTTCCCGGGGCTCATCACGAAGGCATCGTAACACACGCCTCAGCTTTACAAAACGGTCTCCGCGTAATCGCGCCATCACGACCAGGATACAGCGACTCAACTTTTCAGCAAAATAGACGGTTGCTTGATTACCCCAAAGATGTCATTGAACTAGCGGATCTTCTTTCTGTGAAGAGGTTTACTGTTCTTGGTGTTTCGGGCGGTGGGCCTTATGCCATTGCTTGTTTCAAAGAAATTCCGAGAGACAGGTTGGTTGGAATTGGTACGATGGCGGGATGCATGCCTATTGAATTTGGTACGAGTGGTATGCTTGTCATATCGAGGATTTTGTTCAACGTCGCGCCGTATGCTACTACGCCTTTGGGATGGTTAATGGACAAAGCACTCGGGACTACAGCACGCGATTATGAACATCCTGAGAAATTTGAAAATATGATGGATAAAGACATGGTCGCCCGAGCACCAAAGGACGCAGAAGCCTGGACAGAAAATAAGGTTCTTAGAAAGGCGCTTCTTGATTCTACACGCGCGTCTATGAAGCAGGGTGGATATGCATCAGCTTGGGAAGCCAATCTTTACGGTAGCGATTGGGGTTTTAAGCTTGAGGATGTAAAGGTTGAGAAGGGAGAGATGATTATGTGGCATGGTGATCAGGATATTAATGTGCCGTTGAGGGTGAGTCAGAGGGCTGTTGAGTTGATTCCTCAGGCGGAGTTGAGGGTTTTTGAGGGGGAGAGTCATTTGAGTTTGGTTGGGAGGGTTGATGAAGTTATTGTGGCGTTGAAGGGGATGTTGGAGAAATGATGTCCGTGACCTCTGAGAAATGGTCACTCGAATTGTATCTCTAAGGACACAGTTTCCAAATGAACGAATTAACTCGCCACCCATGAGACTTCAACATCATCACCGGTGCAGCGTGATAATCAGTCTTATCACTTCCCCATATCTCATAGTGAGGCAAACCTCATGACGCATTTCAGTGGCATTCATGATTTTCAGGGTCCTACTCCACACTTAACGATCTACTTTAGAAAGACCCTTATTGAAACCCTGGTAGGACAGTTACCTATCATTGGGCGGTTATATGCGTGGTTAAATCTAGACGGCGTCATCTCTGCGGCGCGGTGTCTTGTCTGGGTTAAGCTGATGTCATTTGCTCGAACTGGAGGGTTGACTATTGTATCGAATATGATGTCTGTGGTGGCGGAATGAGTTGACATGGGCAATATGATCTCGCAAAATGGCGAATTCTTGTGCTTGAAGATTCCAATCCGTGGGATTGATTGTTCCTCAAGTCAATATCGATCATCGTGAAATTATCTATAAAACAGCCCATTCCGACCCCGGAAGATAAACGTCTATACAAAGTGCTGTATAGCAAACTCAAACAAAGAAACAAAGAAATATTACTGAAAGCTTCAACTAGTATAATACGAAAGATAAATCATCAAGATGGCTCCCAAGTCTGTCCCCAGCCCACTTCTCCTCTGCTTAACCGACTAACAAATATCTAGCTCAAAGCGTCGCTTCTCCCTCAGTGCCTTGTCATCTCCAGCATCAAGGAGATACAAACAAGTCATGAGCGAGAGAGACACCAATAACCGTCGTCGATCTGTCGACAGTACTGCTAGTGGCTCTACGCTTGGCGGTATGCCTGTTGTTGAGGTGGAGAAGCATTTGGTTGATCCGGCTTATCGGTGGACTACCGCGAATAGGAATTGAGGAGAAAGTCAAATTTTATTTTAGCGATGTATCGAATTGTATCTCCGTACACTAGCTTTATTTGAGGTACTAGTTGTTTCTTGTGTACTGATTTGTGTGTCATTTAAATTTGCATGTTTGTCTCAGCTGCGGGGGAAACAGCACGATCTGACGAGAAAGCCTTACACTTTCTGACTTTCGTCTTCCTTGGATAATTTCTTTATAGATATGAAACACATAGTTTAGTCAATTGCATTTGAATAAAATAAGGTTGAGCGCGTTGTCAGATCAAGCTTGACGTTGCACTCAATAGTACAGGGTAACCACCACCCACACGATATCTTCATTGTTCACATGTAAACACGTCAAAATAAACATGGGATGAACTCCCCACGATCAACAGCCACTAATGCTTCGGACCGACAAATATCTGAACCACTGCATAGGTAGTCTAGTGCGTTTTCTAAACCCCTTTCACTTCGCTACCGGAACCATGGGACAACCTCCGTTAGCCACCTCAACACTAAGTACTGAGTTTGCCTGAAGTTTCAGGGTCAGGATAGTTTAATCCGCCATTGGGCCAGTGGCTGATGTCGGAAGTGGCACGTCTTGTAGGTCTTTGCAGAGCCAAGATGAATATTTCGTCATTGATGCGCGTCGTGGAGGGTCATGGGACGATAGAAATCTGACATTCGGAAGCTTGTCAATCCTATCCGATAGACTTTGACCGGGAAAACGCCGCCCTGACAGGATGGAGACCCAGTCTCCAGATCATTTGTGTACCCTAATGGTCTACTCAGGATCCATGGGCCTCCGCTATGGTCTATCCTTGTGGTCTGGTGGTGTCGACCCTGAGGCGTGAGCGGCAAATCATCAATTCCAAACCAATGATCAACGCATAACGTACCATCCGCAATCTGTGGCAAACACAACCCATGCAGAAGAGAGGCTCAGCCGTCCATCCGGCTATTCTGCTCCACGGGGAAGACCTTTCCCCGCAGGGAGAACCTTGTATGCTCAGGAACAGCTGCAAATAAGCTATCTAAGACATAGATGAGATCCTGTATGTACTGTACCTTAGATCGCATACCTACAGCAAATTCTACAGTAGCGCGTGCACTTTCCACTTTAACTAACTCAGATGATAACCCATAATTCTCGCTTGGAAAACAATTCCTTCTTTCCGTCCACGTAACCTGAATTAATACCAAGCCCGAGAAACTATTGATCACAAGTCTTGTCCAAGAACCCCCGACATTTCGCGTCGGTCCGCACGCCCGAGATACTCCATCCCGCTAGGACAGAAGCCTCCATCATATCCGCTCAGCTCTTTCGATAGCTTTTGCCATGGTAGGTGGATAATTGCAACGTTGGACAGGGGTCCTGAAACTTGTCGCCCGTGGCTTCACGGGCCGCAACTCCTGAGCTCTTAATCCCCACATTCTACGACAAGGGTCTTCACCCGCAATTTCTACTACTCCGGAATTCGGTAGATGCTCCCTTTGAAGACGGGTGAACACCTTAATTCGAATCGGGACATCGGAGCGCGCGGAGGTCTGGGGTTCTTGATTGGTTAGACTTGGTATAATGTTGCTGTTATGGGGGAAATGGACTGAGCTTAATCGGACCAATTCATCCAAAGTCGTGATGATCTCGACTTGGCTTTTTCGGATGTCGTCCTAACTTGGCCGACCCCAGTATATCCCCATGGAGTTATGTGTGATCGCGAGCTGTCAAAAATATAGATATAAACCGACTTCCGAAAGTCATCAAACAGTCTCGTTCTCCATCACTCAGTCACTCACTCACAACAGCCCAACATGAAGTTCTCTCCTCTTCTCCTCTCAACTCTCCTGGCCCACGTCGCCGTCGGCCAAACTGCCGACAAGACAAAGGAGGTGCACCCCAAGATCGACACATACCGCTGCACCAAAGCCGGCGGCTGCAAGAAGACGACAAACTACATCGTCGCCGATGCTGAACTCCACGGCATCAGCCAGTCCAACGGTCAGAACTGTGGTGACTGGGGTGAAGCCGCTGACCCCAAGGCTTGTCCCGATGAGAAGACATGTGCAAAGAACTGCAAGCTCTCTGGCATGGACCTTGCTGCCTACAAGGCTAAGGGTATCACTACCTCTGGCAGCGCTCTTCGTCTGGAGATGTTGAGGAACGGACAATCTGTTTCTCCTCGTGTTTACCTTCTTGAGAAGAACAAGAAGAAGTATGAGATGCTTAAGCTTACCGGTGCTGAGTTCTCTTTCGACGTTGAGACTCAGAAGCTTCCTTGCGGTATGAACGGTGCTTTGTATCTTTCTGAGATGCCTGCCGATGGTGGTAAGAGCACTAGCCGATACAGCACTCTTGGTGCTGCGCAGGGTGCTGGATACTGTGATGCTCAGTGCTATGTTACACCTTTCATCAACGGAGTTGTAAGTGAACCTGATACTGTTAATTTTGAGCATGACTAATCGATTCTTTAGGGCAACATCAAGGGCAAGGGTGTCTGCTGTAACGAGATGGACATCTGGGAAGCCAACTCTCGCGCAACCCACATCGCTCCCCACCCCTGCAGCGTCCCCGGCCTGTACGGCTGCACAGGCGACGAGTGCAAGAAGGAGGGCATCTGCGACAAGGCTGGCTGCGGCTGGAACCACAACCGCAACAACGTCACTGACTTTTACGGTCGCGGCAAGGAATTCAAGGTCGACACCACCCGCAAGTTCACCGTCGTGTCCCAGTTCCCCGCCGACAAGCAAGGCAACCTGAAGGAGATGCACCGCCACTACATCCAGGACGGCAAGGTTATCAAGTCCGCTGTCGTCACTCTTCCTGGACCTCCCAAGGTTACTGGAAACATTATCACCGATCAGTACTGCAAGGCCAGCAACGCTGATGATTATCTCCGTCTTGGCGGCACAACCGAGATGGGCGATGCCATGACCCGCGGCATGGTTCTCGCCATGAGCGTCTGGTGGAGCGAGGGCGATTCCATGGAGTGGCTCGACGGAAAGGGCCCCGGCGCCGGACCCTGCACCAAGGAAGAAGGTCTGCCCAAGAACATTGTCAAGGTCGAGCCCAACCCCGAAGTCACCTTTAGCAACATGCGCATTGGCGAGATCGGGTCTACACACGCGGTCAAGATGCCTCGACCTTATGCCGCTCACCGCCTGTAGATCAGTACAGCAGAGCAAAATATGGGGTTGTGTCCCACTTGCTTATGAACCATTGGAGCCAGACGTTTCGCCAGTATGCAAAACAGCTGTCACTGGCCACTGACACGTGTAGTAGTGTCGGGCGGCGAAAAAAATGTGAAAAATCAATTGTATAAATGATAGTATCTTCTTCAATATATATTTTTACTTTTATTTAATCTTCAACGTCTTTCCGTGATTTAACCGTTGACACTAACAATGTACGGATTCTGGGCTTTAGAACCTTCAAGCTTAGCGTAAGTGTGCTCTACGTCATCATCATGTGCGGTGGCTGACTCCTTCTCCGAAACCTGCAGCAAAAGACAAAAGAACGTCATGGGTCTTTTGTCTTCCACAGAAGAAGAAGATTCTACTCCGCGTTCTTTACAACTCAGCAATCTAGAGCATCGCATTCCAATGCCTCGCTCATTGACTTCCGTCTCCAACCTGGAAATCCGCGACCTGAATCGCGACCAGGTCCGCTTTTACCACCCGGGTTATTTAAAGCCGTTGAACCTCCTCTTCTGTCTGCCGCGCGTTGATTATGAGCCTTTGAGAGGGGCTTGGGGTGTTCATTTCAAGACTGCTCTCACAGCGTGCCAAATCATTGCGAATAATGCTTTTGGGAGTGGACGCTTGGCGAGGGATGCTGAGGGCAAGGATGTTGTTTCGGACGATGATCAGATTTTGCTGAACAGGGATTATTGGTTCTTTGTGGATGGTGAAGGTATGTTATCACCGCCAAGACGAGACACCACAAGACTAACATTCATAGAACGATATCCAATTGTTCCAAGCTTTAGAGATTGGAAATTTCCTCACGATGAATTGCCGGATTGGTGGTCTCCCCCTGCTTGCGCAACCACCCTCCACAGCAAGCGATGCGCCGTCACAAACACCAGCTACGCATTTACATGGGCGCATTTAATTCCCCGCGAGGAACAGCAGTGGTTTAACAAGAATGGCATGGGTCTTTACGGTGGAGGGTCACATACAATCGACGACCCGCACAACATTCTTCCACTAAAGGCTGATCTCTACGTCTGCTTTGACCAAAGTGTTTTTGCACTCATTCCCAAAATCGCAAGATCACCTGACGGAAGAGAAAGTTCGCCTCAATATGTTCTTCACGTTCTTGACGGTCGAGAAGCGGAATTCACAGCACTCTATCAAAATCGCCCCGTCGAAACACTCGCCGAGGGAAGTCGCGAATATCTTTTCGCACGCTTCGCATGGTCTATCTTCTCATTCCTCAAACCCTTCCTCACATCCGGTGTCGGTCGTCGCGTAGTACGCTACCGTGTCCGCGCCGCGGACGAAGACGCCGAAGAAGAACATCTCGTTTCAGAAATGCAAAACATTTTCCTCGATTCGCGAAAGCTGGATCAGCTGTACGGTGGCAATGGACGAAGACGGGCGCCTTCTTTGGAGGGGAGTTATGTGGATGTTGAGGATGAGTGGGATGAGGAGAATGCGGGTCGGACGTTGGAGATGGAGGCTTGACTGGATGGTCAGATGAGATGAATTAACGTTTTGCATGCATGTACACGAATACGACTTGGGATGGTTTGAGCGTTTGGATTTGCATTTTGGTTGGAAAAGGAAATTTGACACAGAAATTGTTTTGATATTGAATTGATTATCTTGGGTATCATCGTCTAGTACTGTGTTGTACAAGCAGTGAGGTATCAGGAAATCGGCGCCCGAACTCAACCACCACGGTTACTCATATCTTCTGTCAACTTCAAGAACTGTACTACTTAGATTGGTAAACGCAATCTTCCCTATACCACTGTGCGGTTGAACGTCCCCAATCCTTACACGCTCGTTCTTCAACAACCTTATCCTGTCGATACCGTCCAACGTACTTCCTCCGTCTGGAACAACCACATATCGAGAGTCTCTAGTCAAACTCGAGACACTGTTAAGAATATCTGGGCTTCTAATCTTGCACTGCAGCACAACATGCCCGATTGTAAAAACAACCATAGCAAGGCTGGAAACACTATATATGCTCATCCAAACCCAGTTCACCTGGTATTTCTGATCTGTAAACTCTTTCCAGGTTCCAGTACTGTTTCCCCAGTCAGAAAGAGGAGTGACAGATTTATTCAGAGTAGTAGAGTCGATGAAGGATTCGGACGACGGCGATATTTCATCGGCGCCGACAATGATGGACTGTTCGAAGGAGGCTCTAATCGCTGTGTTCAGAACCATTGCCAACCGAGCTTCAAGTACGGCCGTTGATAGGTTGTGCAGTGAGGGAGGAAAAGCGTATGCCTCGAATTTGTAAAACTCTCCAATTGGTCGAGCTCTGGTTGGATCTCGAATGAAAAGATTTACCAAATTATTCTGAGATCCTTCCGGGTCCGGAAGAAGCCACGGTATTAAGGACAACAGAGACAAGTTTTGCTTGAAGGAAAATACTGTCGTATTCGCTTTGATTGGTTGCCCTTTGGTATGCCGGACTCTGTCGGTAGAACATGAAAGAAAACCGTTGTCGGAAGGACGAGAACAGCTGACCATTGCGTCGACATAGGATGTAGTGGGAGTACAGAGAGTCATGTTCCATGAGTGACTCTGGTTGGTGATTGGCGAGCCATCAGTAATGAAAAGAAGACTCTGCTTCAATGGTCGATCTTGACCCACAGTGAGGTTAAAGGTGCTTCCGTTGCTGTCGAGATACTGGTCCTCAAGTAAATCAAATTGAATGGGTGGAACGGGAAATTCGTCCCTGAAGGAAAATTCGTTATGACGGGGTGCTGAAAAGAATGACCAGTTGTTGAAACCGACGTTGATGTTTCCCATTTCTGCTTCGGGCCCAGCAAGAACTAAACGTGAGACGTTGTCTTCGAGCCAGGACGTGCCATTAATCAATGGGTCACACTGGATTTATATCAGTACATGTAGCGAAGAGGTCACAGGCCACTTACCGACAACGATATGTAAGACGACTGAATCATCATGGTAGCATTCCCCTCTGCAGTAGACGGTATACCGCGTATAGGAACCCCGATAAGAGATTCATACGGAGGAACCGCATCGTTGGGAACATCCATCCAGGCATGAGGGTTATCCAAATCATATCCGTCGAGCATATGAAGAAACGGAATCCTCGCATTCCCCCACGTGTCCTGCTGCGTTATCCTCCTCGCCTCATCAGGACCACCAACCTGTCTCAAAGTATCTCCAAAATTCGGACTAGACCCATTCGCATGCATAAGTCGAGTCGATGAAGATGAGAATGCGGCACCGAAAATTGTTCGCAACCCGAATGGTGGAGCATATAGAACTGGTAGCCAATCAAAGCCTGCTGTCCAATTTGTTGAAGGGTATGATACGATGGGGAAGTCATGTTGTATGATCTCAGTGTTTATGGTGACGGCACGAAGAACGCTCTGACCTCCAAGGGGACTTAACGCCCAGGATAAGATGAGAAGGGGGGACCAGAAGCTGATGAGGCGAACCCAGACTAGTAGTTTGAGTGTGCTTGTCATGGTCAAACTGCCCATCAGGATTTCAAGAGTCTATTGATGTCAGCATTGTCAATGACTTAAGGGTGCTTGTACTTACACCAAGTGTAGTCCCCCTCTCACAGGTATACAGAGCCACGCTTCTCAGGGCCGTGCCTAGCACAGCGGCAAATGCGATAGGCCATAATGTAGCTGCGATGCTGGCAGCTTCGAGAACACGACTGCCAAGTTGAGATTCGGGTTGTTGGTTGAGAGAGATCATGTATACTGCAAGAACTATCGAAAAGTCAGAATGGCGACAGAGATCCTCGTTTTGGGTGCCTTACCGATAAATGGTGCTGGTATGAGGACCAGACTACTTGAGAGAAGGAACCTTTGCCACGTCGGGAGAGAAGATTCTTTCAATGTTCTTGGGCTGCTTGGCCATCCTTGAGGCACTGGTGTATCTTGCTTCGATTCATCATCAAAGCCAAGTCTGTCAGTCATTGTGGTCGGAGACTCTTTCAAGCAATCAAATAGCAGAAAATGGAAGAAATTGACGAATAAATGCAATCATCATTATTATTTCGTCTCTATATACGGTCGCGCCATGAACCTGCAAACAAGGCTGGCGTTTATCTTGACCATTTCACAGACAGATAAGCGCGAAGGACAAAGTGAGCCAGTAACGAAACAAGATAATGAACTAGCACGGCCTTTGTTAGCGACCTAGAGTCCGAGAACAATTCAAGCATCGCCATTGGTTGAGACTGAGGCGTTGGCGAATCAGGATCGGTGAAGAGCCGCCAAATGCTGACATCCCTATACCTTGAAACGCACTAAGATTTGTACAAGCAGTAACCTCTCAGGAGATCGGCGTCCGAGCTGAATACTCCCATCATCCTAGAACTACATAAAGCGGATATCGTTCGCAGTCGAGAGGCAATAATGTAGTTGTTCCATTCCACCAGTCGTCAGGCATTCAGGCATCCAGGCCAACACATACTCGACGTGTTAAGATAATGCATCTAGAAATGAACTAGTGCCTGGCCACTTGTCTCTGAGTTGGCAGTTCCAGTGTCCCTGCATGAGTAGTGCTATCACAAATCACCTGCATGGCCGTTGGGCTCAAACGAAGATCATGCGCACGGTCGGTGAGTTTGAGATGACCTCTAGGCATAGAAGAACTGGCCCCAAGAAAATATGAGATGAAATAATTTGGTCACTTTATGCCAGCTAAGACTAGCGCTTAGGCTACTTTATTATAGCAGCCTAAATCTGAAAGGACATTTCTTCTGTTATCCACCTGGATGAGTTCTTTACAATAGAGTACAGAATTGATTGAGTACCACGATCATTGCAAATATCTTCAATACAAGTTTCCCAGTTCCAGACCTCATGGATAGAATCTAGCACAGCCATTTTCTCCTTCCGTCGAATTTGCCTTTCTCATAGAAGGATTCTGTCATCTTGTGGCAACGGTCGCTCGGCCTCGGAACTACCATCGTGAAGCTTCAAAACAAACAGGTCGTCCAAAGAATCAGCAGCACGCAGCTTCTGCAGTCTGCATGTCAGATCCCACCACCGGCTGACTTCCATCGGTTCTTCCGTGAGAGAGGATGTACTGCCTGTTCGTTCGCACCAATACAGTAGCGACTTGTGCATAGTGAAATTCCAGATTGGCGCCTTACCTTCGTTTGCAAGCTCACGATTGTGGAAGGCCAAAAGCAGTAAAGCGATGTCGGTCTGGCTGAAAGGTTCGAAACAACTGGTCGCGATATTTCGTGCAAGCTCAATGTCTTTCTTGGGGGGCGCGCTTTGTTCTCCCCAAAAACCTCGCATTAAGTTGACCCATTTCTCACACTCGGATCGGACTGGCGCATCCAGTGTTGCAACGTTGATATTGAACTCGGGATACAAATCCCAAAGTCCGGCTTCTTTCAGTGCCTTCAAGGATACTGTGCACGACCGGCCCTCAACCTGCAGCATCCCCTGGGACAGATACTCTCCGTTGTTGTCCCTGACACTCGATCGTCGAAGCTTGCTGAAGGCGTCCTCTTCGGCGGTGAGGTTTCCGCGGCTGAAGTATTCGAGTAGATCCATGTCCCTCACGAACTGACCTTTGGGAAACTGCGTAGTGTCCACGGCGCAGATGGCGACGTCCTCGCCCGACTTGCAGAACCGTAAGTTGGCATATTGAATCGCGTACAACAAGGAGCTGCTTCACGACACAAGATTGTCATGCCGAAGGATCTCTGCTTTGTCGGTTTCATCATCGAGGGTGGGTCCAATCAGATGGCTATGCAGCTTCTTGGAAGCCAACTCCTTCTCCTCATCTGTGGGAGGCTGCTTTGTGTTTCCGAAGAGAATGTTGATTTTAGGAATGGGAGGTTCCATAGTGGAGTGTCGGACCGAAGCAATGATCTCGGGAGAGTTGATGCCCTTGCTCTAGGAGTCGTACACTCGGAAGAGGTATCTCGGGGGGTCGCGAAGTGGTATCCCTGGTTCACGTCGAGAGAAGGGCGTTGGTGATACTAATAATGTTGGACCTCCTCGGCAGCGGTTCAAAGACACCGCCCAAAACCGCGCCCATATCTTTCTGGTGCTCTGCATCCTCTTCTTGAATCGCTCAAATTTCTCTTCGTCATATTCGTCTCGTGACCGCGGGTAATTGGCAATGAAATACATGTCGGAATCGAGGCCACCGTGGGGGACAGCTCGGATACAGCATTCCTGGACGATATTCCATAGGGCATGATCCTCGTACCACTGTGGTGGGCATCTCTCAACGATCATCTTGATGTCAATGTCGAATTGCTTAAGAAGTTTCTTGACGTCGTTATCGCTCTTGTAGGCCAGGGAAGTGATTAGTGGAGTGATTCTCTGAACTTCTGCGTTGTCCCGAAGGCGGTCTAGTCGTTCCGGCAAGGACAGCAAATGCGAGCCGGGTTCGCTGGTGGACGAAGCCAGAGGTCGAATGCGTAGAGGTCCATGATCGGTGCCTTCCTGGCTGGTCATCTTAGCACGTTCGTCTGCCATCACGAAGGCAGTTTTGTCGTTGTGGTGGAAGGTGGAAGGAAAAGGGAGAAGGAAGAGAAGCCGTGGGCTGCTCTTTTGATCTCCTGGTGTGGGGCTTTCTTCCTTTGTTTGCGCTGCCTTTCAGATGAATTCTTTGGCAGCTGGCAGCTGGCAGCTTGCGCTTCTGTGCCAATCGGCGCGTCACTTCCAAGCTTTGTGTGACCTAGCCAGCACTGCAAGGTGAACAGCCCCCTAATTGTGTGAACAAAGCGGAACATGACCGCAAATGGCTGGGATTATTGAGTGAATGAACAGTCTTCGCTGAATATGTGTGGCGATATGAATGATGCTGGCCTGATGGGATGCATTTTTCTCCAATCAACTTATATTATGTGCGGCAGATTTACACAGATAGCCGTTAATGTTAACCGATTACATGAAAGTCCTTATTCGGTGATTACTATCTGAAAAGTACAAGCCTGATTCTGGAAACAAATAACACCTGCAGGTAAACCCTTCGAAGAGAAAAGTGAAAAACAGATCAGGATTGGCGATCCCAGGGGGTTGAAGTGGTTCCTCGATGCTGCACACATGAAGGTGACTACCTCCAATTTTGAGACCTGTATTTCCATGTGAATATTATATCTCTTCTATACCCCTTTCGCTGGCAGAGATATTAGTGGTTTTCAAGACAAATAGCTCCTCAAAGAATCCTGGTCCCGTCGGCTCGCCGGGGGCAATCATTCGAGTTCGCAATCCAGGGCCATGTATCGGACGACTCACGCTGGGTCTTGGCTCAGCAACAGTTCGCCTGTCATCTAAGAGTCCCAGCCAGCCACCGATAACGGCATTCCATTGCCCTGTCTACTCACTGCGCCGGGGTCGGGCAAGTTTCAGTTGACGGGATCTGCTGGTTAACTGACGCGTGGAAGATGAGGTAGTAGGTAGAGCAGGTATCACCATCAACTGAGAACTTCTTGGTGTATGAAGTGTCCGAACTGCCCGTCAGACTGTCATCCTTGAACGTGAATTGGCCAGGGGCACATGTTGTAGGTGCAGTGCACGAAGCGTATACATGTACCGAAGAAAGGTCAAAGCGTCCGTCAGTAGTGTCGTCGTACAAGTCATAACTGAACGTGATATCAGACCCCGCGATTGTAGCTGACCAAGTTCCGACAGTGGTTCCCTTCGTAAGGTCATTGCCACCGGCACCAACGATAAGTTTTCCACTTAATGAAGTCTTGCTGGTAGCGAAATACCAACCCCAGCGGTTGGCATTGTTGCACACAGCTGGACCAACAGGTTTGCCGTTCAGATTCTTGGCTCCATCGCCATGGCCGAATGCAGTGCCGATATCGCAGACTTTGGTTGAAGGTGGAGGAGGCGTCACCGGCTTCTTGCAACAACACCAGCCATCGCAGGCTTTGGGACAAGTAAAGTCCAAAGTGAGATACTCCCACCAACGATTGCCCGGCTGGCCAGGAATAAGGGTTCCATCGCCGGTACAAGTCTTTGACGTGGTGCCGTCGCTGGTAGAGGTATGGTAGGCAATGTTCAATTTCTTGTCACAGAGGGCTGAAGCGCCGTCTCCGATCTTGTTGAACGGCACTTGACACACACCGGTGGTCTTGACGCAGTAAGAATTATATGACCACGAGGCGGGGTCTTTTGTTGGATACTTGGCGCTGGTCCAGGCAGAAGTCGAGATCTCAAGGTGAGTGTCACTGATGGTGCCAACTGGAGTGGAGGAAATCTTGAGAATGCAAGTATCCTTCGTGAGATCATCCGCGGAGTCGCAGCCCACGATTTCGACCTTGACAGCGTTATTGACAATATCTGCCACTCCATTGGCTCCGCACTGAAGGTTGAAAGTGCCTTTATCGAGAGTAGGCTTGGCAAATTCATGAGTACAGCAAGAATCGCCATAGAACTCGGGAGTTGGACAAGTTGGGCTATCCGTGCGAGCGAATATAGCCCTAGCAGAGCGTCTGAGACGTTTCAAGGGATCTCTAGGACAGCAGCCAGATTTGATAGGAGTGTTATCCCCAGTAGTGCTGCAAGTAGAGGGGGTTTCAGCCACGACGTAGCCAGTAAAGACGGCCGCTAGGCTGAGGACTGTAGAATACTTCATGGCTGTTCAAAACCTCGATGGCCGAAGAATTATTTCTTGAAAATCTAAGGATAAATATCTGAGAAGTCTGAAAAGTGCTTGAAGAAGAAAGCTTGAGATGTGAAGAGAGGAGAGGGTTTAAATAACTGTTTAGGCTCGCCTTGCTACTGTTGGGCACTCCGCGCCTGGAAGCTGCATTTGCCCCTCGCAGCATAGGGAGGAAAGAATCAGTCCATTTCAGCCGCATGCTACGATAGTCACCAGACTCCATGGTGGTCAATAGCAAGCCATTTTCCGGTGAGGCAAGTTCTAGATCTAGTACCGTCCTCTTCGCATCACGACATGCGGAGACGTCCAGTTGGTGGCAAGGAGGAAGAGTGAGGGTATTGTGTTCAGCTACAGACTGCTTCAAGTGTCAAGTCACTTGTCGTGATAGTGTATTGAAAGTATGTCGATTGGTAAGGAACTTCCCGTGAAAATCAATAGTCTTTACGCCACACACGACTAGCACGCACAACATGGTCAGTGCAGGCAAAACCCGGCTTTGCGGTCCAACGGCGAGTCTTATTCTTGTTCTTTTCACGTTTGAGAATTTAAATTTCCTTTGAATCTCTTGATTACTTTTATGTAGATACCACGGGATAACGCATGAGCATTTGCTACGCAGACAAGCATTTATATTTAGAAGTTAGGGAACATTTCAACGATATCATTTTGTACAAAGGGCGGTATCTTGCTATCCAGCTGAGCAGAGATCAAATCTTGCCATGCACGGCTCTCAAAATCGTCTATTGGTGACGCTACCTCTACTGTATCAATTTACTATCCTTTGCGCGCCACAACCCTTCGGGAGACTGCGGTGTGTTCTGGCCAGGCACCAGGTTGCCAAAGCCGCTAATTCCAGATTGTAGTGGGCACCCCACTTGGTTTCGGCACTATCGATTGACACCCAACTTAAGTTGGTTATGTAACTAATGACAGTCCTGTTAACGGCTGGGAGTGACGTGCAACCTCCGCTGGTTTTAGGAGACTTGACATCTCTTTACCAAAAAGATCCAGATCTAGATCCCAGAAGCAGAAGTTAGACGCATAGATAAATCATGTTTGGTCTAAATTGTATTTTCTTTTTCTCAAACAGAATAATTAACCTCGAGAATGGTTATAACATGATAGATGCATCAACGTCACGACCGCCGCCATCGCAATTACAGCTGAAACTTTCTCCTACGCCACAGGCAACCTAAACATGCTGTAGGGGGAATCTGCCGATTAATGCTGCCCACGCTGTTGCATGGCAGGTTCTAGACCGCAGTCCCATTACGATGGATATGCTTATTCTCCATAACCCTTGAGGCTGGTATGAAGCGTACGAGAAGAACTCATGATCCTAAACTGACGGCCGTGTCACCACGGAGGGACTTGGTGTGGATATTATCAAGCTGTTGACAGACTATTTCCACAAAACGCCAGGTCTCGATGCGCCACATAAGCCTTGACATGATCTCCCTGCCACTGTTGTGTAGGGCGTGAAGCCTCTTTTACCATTAAACCTAAAGCCCGTCTTAGCTTCTCGAGATAACTGTGGTTTTTTTTTTTTTTTTT